>NC_137504.1:14175000-14217500 GCF_041902795.1 Electrophorus electricus
GGGAATATGGCCCCCCAGCGGGAGACAGCAGACATCAGAGCCGAGCGATTAGCTGGGTCCTCCCGCACCGTGGTCCTTACAGCAGACATCCCTATGAAGAGCCCCTCTGAACAGCTACAGCCCTGTGGCTCGAATGCAGCCTGACTCGCTCGACACCAAGCTAAGAAAAAAACAAAAAAAACCAAGACAAGGCCTCGGTTGGAACCTCCCTGGTGAGTGCTGAGCTCTGCTGAGAATACGCTGGAGATTTTCGAGGTCACGCTGTCTTTGTTTGTTTGCAGTGGGAACCTGTGGTGGGTGGGGGTTTGTGGGGATGTGGGAGTCACGTGAGCTCCATGCCAGGGAGCTTCATTCTGCCTTGCGGTCATAGACCCTCTTAGACAGACTGGGAGCTGTGCATTTGTGCTGAATTTATAATTCGTCCTTTTCCTCCATCAGCTCCTCCGGTGACCTTCACTGCCAAGGCAAAACTTCCGACTGAAGTCCTCTGCTCATAAACTCTGAATTAATTAAACCCTGAAGATCTATGCTGAAAATATCTTTCTGGCATGTACACTGGACAGTCCTGCCTCAAAACATCTTTAGATATCTCAAGCCAGGATGTTTGAAGGATCAAAGACAGATTAAAAAGAGACTGTATAAACCTTGATTATGGACCTAGGTGTATATCCCAACTCAGTAACATATGGAGAATGAGATTAAAGAAGCATATTTTAACTTTGTACTTAAATCATGTGAAAAAGCCATCAGGAATACAAACATCCCTTGGATTTCAGTTTCCACCCACAAAAATAATCAGTGAAGATGTTAGTAATATTGAGCAAGTAACTGAATCCCTCCATGATAAATCTCTCCATGTAAATTCTTGAATTTAGAATTAAGAAGCCTGAAGAGTTGTGCTACCATGAACAGCCACCCAAGATAAGTAGGCTCCAAGGTGTTTTTAGAAAACCCACAGAGATCTCCACATTCAGCCATGAACAATACTGTACTTCCTTAGCAACCGTTATTGTTTCTCATTGTGTTTGTGGCAGGAGAGCTGAGCTGTACCTTCAGTCTCTCCGATGCGCTGTCGGTGAAGCTGATGGTGAACTCCTCCACCTTGGGCAGCTTGGCCTTGTTCTTTTGCTCCGTCTGGTATTCGGATCGCGTCTTCACCACCACCTGCGCAAACAGCTGGTAAACATCGCTTGTATGCACACAAACAATATCTTGGATATCTGTGCCATGAGATGGGCCAGAGTACTGGTCAATTTTATTGACCACCTCTTTCAATAAATGTGATCCTGTTTATCTGACCATAAGAGACACTGAGTTGAGATAGAGACGCTCTCAACAGTTCCTTTATTTTTTAATTCTAAGTGTCTGTTGAGGGGCTATGTGAAGAAGGTTTGACCTCGACTGAAGGCACCTCTTAACCTGCTTGAGTTGAAGCATCTTAAGACCATCCCTGTGGCTGAGCTCATGGGAACACTGAGTCACCGTCAAAGCAGAGTACCTGCACATGAGTCCTCCACTTAAGACACTCCATAATCAAACTATCAGCTCATTTTAGACTTGAATCTCTGTCGTATCAGAACCCAAGTGTCTGATAATCAGTGGATGAATAATACCTCTGCAAGACTACAGCTCACCATAGACCTCGAGTTTCCCCACTTAACTTCCAAGCAGTCTTGATGTCATCTAATGTCCCAGACACCGCAGGACGAGTCTCAGACACTTGCCATGAATCCCGCGATTACCACTTGTCTGTCCCCTTTCCAATTACTCTGACATTTCATTTTCCTCCAGCATTACCATCTTATCTGCCTTCATTTTCTCCTGCCTGTGATCCTGTGCCCTTTAAGGCCGTCCCGTTATCATTAGCCTCATGCTCCTGTTTTCTCACCTGCACAGCATACAACCTAAGCCTTTAGGCAAAGTTATATGGTGTCATTTTCTCGTCACTGATTTGAGTTTTTTGATAATGCCAGATTTCAGACACTATTTGTGGACTGACTGGACTCACCTCCTCAACTGTGCCCACAGCACAGGCAATTGGCTCAAACCAATTGTTCTGTGTGATTAGGAGATGACAGAATAGGAATGAGATGATGACAAATTATCTGCTTGTGATCTGCAGATGGTTTGCAGCTGATGAATGTGGTCATGTTGAGGTGATTCAGTTTTAAACTGAGGATTTAAACCAAGTTTGAGATTTTGGATTATGAAAAGCCTAGTACAAAAGGCTCCTGGTATGTACAGAGTCATTCTAATGAGTCGAAGAAAAAAAAGGCTTCTGACAGCTTGTTCACTCTCCAAAATCCAAATCCTCAACTGAGACTTTAATTTTGATAAAACTTGCTTATGCTTAAAGCATATCATTAAATGATTATTATTGGACCTTTAGGTTTTTCCCCTAAGCATATTTTCAAGTGTGTTCATTGCAGCTGCCATGGCAACGTCTACATCATTTGGTGTCATGACTCATGGCCATCTGATTACTATATGCAAGCCACTTCACTCATATTGGTTACTGATTTTCTACATGACTAATGATTATTATGGGGAGCTGATCTGTTCTTCCTCCATAAAAGCCCCAGATTTAATTATATCAAATGCAAGTGGTTCTGTGTTGGTTCTCCACCTAAGTATGATTTCTGTAAACAGCAGTCCACAGTAGCAGACATGGTCAATCTTATCCCTGATCACACTGCTGGGTTAGTGAGCACTGCCTGTCCAGTTCCTCATACAAAATAATTTCCTAAGACCCCTGTAGCATTACAAATTCATTTTAGATTATTCACAGAGGTGTTTCCAATAAGTCCCACTGCACACTCCATGCTCCATAATGATGGTTGTGCTACAGTGGGTTTGGGAAGCAAGACCCTGGTCAGTGGGTGTTCGGGAAATCTAGTTGCCTTGGTGAATAATGTCTGATTATATTTCTCCTAAATTGCCTTTAGTCACACGTATAAAACCAATCATGACTCTAATGCTAAGTACTTCCATTATATTAACTGCAGGCTGTCTGTTTGTTCTCACAAATGAAATGTTAGCACTTAGTCATGCTTCCGCACACCAAAAAGGGAAAGGTTCCTTTTAATCTACACATTCGTCTTTGCAGAAGCATATAAAGACTAACCACGCCTGACTGCATAAATGCTCCCACACATATGGTGGTCTTACTGGCCTTCAGAAGGTGTTACTGGCCAAAACAACTTAAAGATATCTACCAAAGCTAATGAGACATAGCCTTGAGAGTGGTCTCTGTAAAGGCCCTGAAAATAGCATGTTCACTACAATTCACATTTTAAATCCCATAGCACTTGTCATTGAGGATTGTGTGCTGCTTAAATCCAGGTCAAACACCCATTTCAATAATTACAATCTCTCGCTCTAAAAAATATGGTGGGCTAGGGAAAATGTTTCAGTCTTACTGTGCATATTGCATTTTGTCAAAACAGCCACCCAGATTTAGACAGACCAGAAAAAAAATTATACTGCACAAAGGGATAAATAGCTCAGATGGCAGTGCTTCCTTCATTCCTATTCTGTGAGAACTGCTACTCAACAGCTTTTAGAATAGAGAGGAGAGTGTCTCGGCGGCACACGGAGAAGTGTTAATAATCCAACACATCTTCTTCGCTCCTGAGCTGGCACCAAACAGACGCTGCAGCCTCCATGAGGCATCCGAGACAAAATGGCTTTCTCTCTATGTCATGCAGGCCAGTAAAGCATCAGGCTCCCGGAGGACTATGACCGTCCCATGAGAAATTGTGGATGGGAGTGGGGGTGGAAGTTTGGTGGCTGGCTTGAGGTTGGAGAGAGGTCAGGGTGCTGCCTGTGGTGTCCAATCAGATGTAACACAATGCTTTATTATGACTACATGAGCCTGGAGAGAGAGAGAGAGCGTAACGGGCCACTTCAGTTAGCAGGTGCACGTTATGATTGTGCTTCCCTCAGCAGAATCCTAATGAGAACTGAAACATCACTTGGTATAAATGTCACACTGTCTTCACGTGTGTAGCTCTATGTGACTGTTTTTAAATCTCAACACTGACAGATGACCTGGGTGTTTGCCTCAATGAGGAGAAGAGCGTAGAGATCTGAACACACAGTAAATGGTAAATGTCAACAAACAGCCACAAATATCAGTGTGGACATGTGAAAAATCCAGCATACCTCCCTTGCAGATTTAATAGCTCCTACACTGAAAAATATGTGAATATAAAGCTATTTTTATTCTTGAAATCATGCAAACAACAGATTTAGATTACCAAAAGAACATAGCCAAGATGTGACAGTACACCTAATAATTAAGGGTTAACCTAATTATACTTTTTGGTCTTAAAGATTGACTTCGACTAATTTAAATAACATCCTACTGGGAGACATAAGGCGAAGGCTATATTAGTCTGACCTGATCTACGTCTGGTGACAGGGTTATGTAAGGTTTGACGAACGGCGTAAGACCAGAGGTGCATCTTACCTTGTCTGGCGCTTGGTACTGAAGATTACTGACGTCCAAGGGCGTGATGAGAGGAACGTTTTGAAATCCGTCCTCGACGCTCACTGGTTTAGCTCCTTTGTCGTGTAGATTACTCCCAAGTTTAACCATCTTTATCGAATTATCTTACTTTTCACCAGCCTGCAGAAGTAGATATGGAAAACGGTATATGTGAAATTCGTTTTGTTAAAACCAAAATTACAGGCCATATTCTTATGGCCATATTCTAAGACAATAGTCCCTTTCAACTAAAAAAAAAGACACAACCAAAATAAAAAAACCACACACACAAACATTTTGCCTGAACGTCTACCAAAACCAAACGAACGCATCTTTTATTTAACTTAACAGTCAGATAAATCAAACGTCAGCCTTTAAAGAAATTCGCATTAATAAACTAAATACTACGCTCACGCAGACAAACCTTGTCTTTCTTAACTGAGAGATATAAAGCTATTTATACCAATACCTACATTTCCTTTAGTTCGTTCAGATAGAGTAACATGAGGACAAGACAAAATAAAAACATCCGCACCCTTTTATGCCTGGTTATCGGACACAATTGATCTCACACCCCAATAAGACACCCATACATAAAAATATATATACTTACCTAAACAACTCTGCTGTGGCTCTTTTTTGTCTTTTTCTCAAAATTTACTCGGAAAAACGGAGCCGGGCGGAGATTACCACGCGTCGAGATGGAGAGAAACGGGGAGTGCGCGTTGCTGATGCAAAGAGGTAGACTACGCTCCCGGAAAGCTGCAGGAACTGGCGGCCGCCGTCCAGCCGCTCAACGCTCCAATCCGAACACTGGCTCTTAACCTCGCGTACGCTGTGGCGACGCCGCTAGGGGGATCTCAAGGAAACCAAACATTTATTTTACTCAGCCCAAGCAAATATGAAACCTAGGTACCTATTGGAGACACTAGTTCGCCATCTAGTGAATAATTAGGAAAAGTGCAGATAATCGCTTGTCGTTATCGGCCTTTTCTTTCTATATCCCTAAGATATGAACGTCACCAATTGACTTGAGGGATTTTGACGATCTAGGGACGTTTAAGAAGAGGGTTATTTGTTTAGATTAGCCTATAATTAACATTAACCTTATTTTCTAACATTTTAATTTTACTTGTATCCCAATTTATTCAATTTACCTATTTTTATATTTAATTTTCAATTTTTATCTTAATGTATTCATTTCATTTTAGCCCTATTGTTCTGTTAATATTTTTCAGTTTCATATTATTCCTATTCTGTCCTTCTGTAAATCACTTTGTGACCATGCTTTAAAAGTCTTTATTATTTTTTATACTGCTTATTATTATTCAAATTAACATAAACAGATTAAAGTTTGTCCACTGAAAATGTTCATTCCAATCATTCCTCAGTACCATAAGTCTACTTCCTCTACAATTTAATAGCTTAAAGGGTGGTGTCTCTATTGAAGTTGATGTCTATATTTACACATAAAGTAACATTCTCATTGGCTAGTACTGAGAACCTCCTTTGATGCTTATCATTGCATTTGAACACATTCCAATAGGGTGATCGTTTAAACCCTAAAAAACACCAATATGTCTCCTTTTTTAAATGCTTTGAATAACACTAGAGCACAGTATCATATATGTCTCTTGAAACACTTCCTACTGCCACCATATACTCTACCTTATATGATTTTTCCATTTTCTAAAAGGACTTTGTTGAAGACTTATACCGTGGGTGTCCACTCCATTCCTGGTTACCTACTGTCCTGTAGGGTTTAGTTCCAGTGATTTGCATATTCAGGTGTTACTGAAGTCCTCAATCAAGAGGTTCAGGTCTGTTGGATTAGTGTGAGAACTAAGCTGTAGTGGGCAGTAGGACAGAAGACAAGCTGGTCAAACAGAAGACCCCATTAGACCTCTCTGATCCTGGGCCCCATTGCCTTACAGAGTTTCAGGTCTTTCCTGCTCTAGCCCATCTGGTTCATCTTTATATGAAGGCCTTACTAATTTGAGAAGTTCGATCAGGTGTAACTGTGCAGGGTAGGAGAGGCCCAGGGCTGGGGTTGAACTGCATCAAGCTGTGGGGGAATTTTCCCACTACTAAAACCTCTGTTGAGGTTGCGCCATATGCAAGTATAACTGGTGGGAATATGGACCAAGGGACCCTCTGTAATATGGGACACAATCTTGAAGACTCTAGTATAGAGAATATTACCTTGGGACATTTATTTGTGGTGACTACAGGATCATCATCCACAAGATGTAAAAAATGTGTTTTATATGGCACAGAGAAGTACATTCTTCCAAAATGCATTATAGCTATGATATTTTTCAGTTATGATAGTAAGTATTTAAAGAAGAGAATGGAGAATTAACATTGCATCAATATAATAGTCTAGATGACCCAAAAATGCATTACTAAAAATGTTTGCCATATCTGCTGGGAAGAGCAGAGCATTAGATGGTTCGACTCTTCTGTCTGGGTACTGCATTTCAGTGCCATGGCTCTCAGGGGGGCCAGCATCAGACATCGACCCCTTCATGTTTAGAACAACCTTTGTTTCCCAGACTGAAAGTGGCATGATGTCATCAGGCTATCTCCTCGTGCTACAATCTCTATTATTCTGTATCCCTCCTGATGTAGGACTGTCATGCAAGGAATAAGAACGAATGGTGTTTGTTCTGAATGCACTTTGTTGATCATTTGATGTGCTCTAACTCATATTTCATTGGTCAGTTGTAACATAATATTATAGCGCCATGAAAAGATGTGACCACGTCCTTCTGTGTCCTTTTCAGTGCTGATAAAATTGGACTTCAGTGTAGAGAAAAAAAGTATTGCAAGATGGTATGTTTGCAAGATGTTGATTATTTTACCGTTAACCATCTCTAAACTCTGCTTACTTTCTTATATCATTGTTATCACTTGTATGCTAGGTGGTTTTGAAATCTTAGAAAAATACTTTGTTCTTTCCTAATACAGTGACTATTTCTTGACCTCACTTGAATGTAGGTTAACATAGGCATGAAGTAAAAGGGGAAAAAAGAGAAGTTTGTAAGGAGTTAGGTAACATCAGGGTGCGGTCCACGGGAAATTGACTCTTCTTGCCTAACTTAGGTACTAAGGAGAGGTCTGCTGAAATAGTTAGGAAAGTAGGACCGCAAGAGCTGTCTGTAGAAAAAAATACGGAATGTACAGTATGTAAATGCTCAGATCCTTATTTTATAGTTGGGATTGTTTAGCAATAAATGTCTGCACATAAAATGCCTTGGTTTTATCAGTACAATTTAAGCCACTCAACTTAAAAATACCAATAACCAAATTTGCAATTTAACACAATAATCAAATTAGTATACACCAAACCTTGGGTTTATTGACAGATGTTTTTATCCTAACTAAGCTTTGACAAACCTTAACATTTACACCATATTCTCTAAAAAGTGCATTAGAGGATATAAGTGTCATCTTCTCCTCTGTTTCATGCCAATGAAACCTTGCGAAAGGAATAAAGAAAAAATATTTGACACCTAATATAGCAGCTACTCAAAAGTTCCCTGGGTACATATAAATAAAACAACAAAGAGACCGTTTTATAGCTAACAAGAGACCACACCCACTTTTCAGCATCAGGGTAATTAAGATAAATATGATGCCAGTAAAAATGTGGTATGCTAAGGATAAGAAATAATGTCTATTGTTGTTGCTTTGTACTTTATCAAGCTGAATTTGAACTTAAAACTAGAGCCAAAACTGAAGGTAAAAATCCTTTGAAATAAAAAGTAATTGAAAAGTGACTATAATAGCACTTTATTGTTTTAATTCAAGAATATTGATGTTTACACTGAGTGAAACATTATAATTCCACTTTTTATTGTCTCTTAATTATCTCCTGACATTGTCTCCTTATTCCTTGAGACCACAGGTGTGTTGTCAGTGTGTCATTGCATCAGTAGTGTAAGAACGAGAGAGCGAGAAAAAAAAAGTCCTACAAGTATATCCTATGTTTGTATGTGTAGTTCCTTATTATTGTCTTGCGATAAGAGGTGTCAATGCCATTAAATCAGGCCATCATCAGGGTGAAATGTCAAATGATATATGTCAAAATGAACTGTTAGCTAAATATATTGTTAAGAAACAAAAACTCTGGTGAGCTTTGCAATATCAAACAATTTGGCAAACACTGGAATAGCAGAGTTGGGGATTATCAAAGAATACTTTAATTCATGGAAAGAAAAATGTTGAACAGATGAACAGTAAAAAGAAGATTATCCAGAATGTACACAGCTTTGTCAAAGACCATAAAGACAAGAACACTCTGGCATGAGCTGAGAGGGATCACCACAAGATGCAAATAAAAGGTCAGGTTGCTATATAGAACATTAACAAGCCTGTAGTTTTGAGACGAAGACTTATGGGTGCATAATGAAAGTTCTACGGAAGATTAACCTCTGCTAGAGTGACGGAATGGGAAGAACGTGGAGAAAAACAAAGGACTTCTGAAACAAAGCATAATAATTCATCTATGAAACAGAGAGGTTTGGGCACAGGAATGGGCATGGTCTTTATTGATGGTGCAGCGTTAATATTATTTCTGTCATGTATATAAGCACTTATTGTGATCCAACTAAATGTTCCAAAACTCAAAGAATGGCGCTTCACTTTGGATAGTGACCCAAAACACGTTGTGTTGTCCATCACAGACCTGGGCCATGGGCCAGTGGGCAAGCAGAGAGGGTACTTGGGCCAATGGGCAAGCAGAGAGGAGTACATTGGCCAATAGGTACACAAAGAGGGGCAGGGCAAGGACTCAAAGGATGCACCTCTCCACAGTCGTTATCCAGTTTAAATTTAATGTTGTTTAAAGTTACTATTTTAAGGTTTAATGTTGCTGAATAGTTGAATTGTGTGTATGTCCTGGTTGTTTAATTATGTTCTTTTAGTTTATCAAGTGTGTTGTAAATGTCTACTGATATCGTGGTGTTTTTCTCTTCATAATTTTCCCCCATTCTCCTGTTTAATTCAGTGTCATTCTTGTTTTTGCTCTGTGTAAGCTTTGTTAAAGGCTTTGCTGTTGCAGTAAAGACTTATGCATAAATGCCATATGACTTTTTGTTGCCGTTGAAGCTACAATATTAAAGCAACACCACAACTTTGCATAAAGTGTGAAGTTCTTGACTGGCCAAGTCAATCAACTGATGTGAACCCCATTGAACATACATCTCACTACCTGAAGCCAAGATTGAAGGCAAAATTCAATGCATCCCCATTCATGTCTTAGAAAACATAATTCTAAATCTGTTAGATTTATATCACAAATTTTAAAAATACAGCTCACATCTGCTTTAATACACACAATTTATCAAAAGGGCAATTTAGTTCAAGGATATTAATTGATGGCATTTTTAATGGTGAGGAAAATGTTATTCTAACAGGTATATATGCTGCAGAATTACTGTTATTCAAACAAACCTTAATTTGCTAATACATTCTAGATGTTCATACAAGGTTAAGCAACACATTTCTACATTAAAGTTCCATACTGGGCATTTCTGGTTAAACCAGATATCCAGGTATTTGTGTTCAGTCAGCAATCTTGCAAATTTGGTGCAATACGAATAAATGTTTTTTGGTTTTTTTTAATATTTCCATTAGTACTATTTAGAATGTTTATTGTTGAGAAAAATATTTGTGCTGATCCCACGTCTTCATTCTCAAAGCAGCAAATAAAAAAAAAAAAACTTTGCAGAATAAAAAGTGCAAACTACTATTATGAACTGAGGCGCTAATAGAAGTCATATAGACCTGTAAATAGACTAAAAATGTTCTATTTCAGGGAACTTGTAATTCTCCATGTACCACCCAACACTATTGTCAAGCACTTTTTGTGAAAGGGGTTTCATAAATCAGGACAAAATGTTCAGTTTCCAGTTGGCTTACTAGAACTCTGCTTTCATCAAGTGAACCAATATTTCATGTTAGTGCTGTTGCAAAACCAGTGCACCCAAAAGAGCAGTTTTAACAATTACCTGATACTCAAAGTTTCTCAAAGGCCAGCTCCCACAGCTTTGCCACTTTGCCATTACTTAGGGTTTGATTATGGAGCAGGCTATAGACTAGATTTTGGCTATAGACTATAGATTTTGAATCAAGATATAAAAGATCTCAAAATGTTTTATAATAAAAACCTTTGGCTGTAAAGATAGACCTAATATAACTTATATTGTGATATAGGAGCAAAACTATGAGGAAAATGCCACACAAACGTTAGTCATTTTGACAACTTGCGCCAAATGCACTCTTATGGCCAAATGTCTGTTGACACCCCTCCGATTTATTGAGTTGTTTCAGCCTTTCCCTTCGCAAACAGGTGTATAAAATGTATGAAAAGGGTTTCCATGGCTGAGCAGCTGCACACAAGGCTAAGATCACAATGCACAATGCCAAGCTTCAAATGTAGTGGTATAAAGCATGCTGTCACTGGACTGGAGTACTGGAACCATGTTCTGTTGAGTGATGAATCCAGATTCACTATCTGGCAGTCTGACACATGAGTCTAGGTTTGACACATGCTATGAAAATGCTACCTATGCATAGTGGCAACAGTAAAATTTGGTGGAGGAGCGATAATGGTCTAGGGTGGTTTTTCAGGGTTTAGGCTAGACCCTTTAGTTCCAGTGAAGGGTAATATTAATGCTACAGTATACAACGGGAAGGCCCTTTCTGTTTCCAGCATGTCTGTGCTCCTGTGCACAACACAAGGTCCATAACGACATATGGTTTGACAAGCTTGGTGAGAAGAAACTGCACTGAACTTCACTGAACACCTATGGGACGAAACAGAACACTGACTGTAAGCCAAAGCCAGACCTTCTTGCCCAGTGTGTTCTTTTGACTGAATGGGCACAGATTTCCACAGATTCTCCAAAATCCTGTGGAAAGTCTTCCCAGAAGGGGTGGGGGCAATTCCATATTAATGCCTATGGTTTTGGAAATGTATTTAAGTTTATTGGACAACCATGTGATGGTCAGGCAACAACATACCTTTGGCCATATAGTGCACATTTTGTTCAGAGCAGTAGTTCATACAGATAACATTAGACACAAGGTGGAGCTACTGAGAGCATGGGCCTTTATAACCTTATATGTGAAAGCCTTATTTTCACACACACCTGTCACTGCCTTGTAAATCAAGTCTGAATCACTGTGACATTCAAATTATAATTGCATTAGCCCTCATCCACAACTAAAGGTGAAAAATAAATAATTAGAGAACAATTAAGATGAATTCTTACCAGGAATAATCAGGGAATTTTACAAAATCAAATGGGGAAAAAATGTGAAAGAATATTTTACAAAAATAAAACTTGATGACCTTGATGTCACAGTTAAGATTTATTCATTCAACATTTCACATTACAAATATTTAAAAATTATGCATATTGTTATAAATAGTTGGCTGCAAACAATTAAATAACATTAGATTTTTCTTTTTGTTTCACTAGCACTTACAGACCAACTCCTAGAATATGGACATTTGTATAACATAACTTAATTAGAAAGAAAAATACAAAAATAGGAACTTATAAAGTGAAATGACAATAAAAATTAAGGTGATATCTTAAGTAAAAAAATGCTATTAATAAATACAACAACCTTCCCATACACAGTTAAAAACTATTGAAATTTTGCCATTAAGTAACATCATTAACAGACAGATATTTAAATATTTATTTTCCTTCAGAAAATGTGAACCATATATTGTGGAGCACAATATAGCAATTAGTAAAAACTAGACACTTTAACATATTAAAAGCTTCACCTCAAAAATATAACAAAAATCTGATCAAAATTATAAAAATTAATTATACATTCCAATTAAAAATATACCAATAAACAGCTAAATACATTATTGACCTAATAATTACAATGCAATCAATCACAGTAGCTTGAAATAAACAAAATAAGCAAATGAGCACAAAACTTTTAATGTTTTAAAAATAACTTCAATTATTTATATTAGTACAAATAGTTTGATTTCTTTTCTTTTCTTTTTTACAAACACCAGCATGAAAAGGATTACAATAACAGTAGAAAATGACTGTGAAAAACATATTAACATCTTCTTTAAATGTCAGCAATTAAAAATGGCATTAAAGAATTACATTGCAAAGAGTCTTTATCTGGAAAAAGTTCAAAAAAAGTATTGCACATAACAACTCGAAGTTAACTTGCAACATTTACCACATTCAAGTCTTTAAAGTTCCCCTTCCTCCGAATAAGGTTTGATTTTACTTCAAACAGACAGTAGGGATGAAGTTCTCAAGTCTTTTCGACAGCGTCCGATAAGATGCTCTCTTCCTGCACTGCTAATTTGATTTTTAGAGTTCTCTCTTCGCTTAAATGTTTTCTTTTTCTGTGCATCCTGAAGATACTGGATTATGGGGAAGGCATAGAGAATAACATACGGGGGGGTGGGGGGGTTGCAGGGTGTGGGGTGTCTTTAACAAATTAAAGTTTAGAAACATCTGGTGCACAACCACAACAATTAATTTTAATAGCTAATTCATGTACTTTTTTCTCATCATGCATGCTAAGGATTACAATAGGAGCTAGTTGGCAGTTCAAGAATATATATTTTCAAATGTTAAAATATCTAAACATCAAACATCCATTCTTGTGATACGAGAGTCAGCCTAAAGATGAACCAAATTTAGCATTCTCCTTATAGTATAGTTTATATTCCAGCTATGGAGAGGAAACCAAAAGACGAGTTTACCTTTTTCCAACTAGGATAACCATTTTTAATATTAACATTAATTTAATGACAACTTGTTCTTGCCATGCTGCTGTTTGACTTTTTTAAATATATATATATTTTGTCATTAAAATCTAGTGTACAAGATCCAAGACCTTAAGTGATATATTTTGATCTTTCCTCTGCAGATTTGAAGTCGCATCAACGCAAGTGTGCGCTTAGTTGTAAAGATTCCTCAGCACTGAAATGTATAAAAAGCATAATTGAAAATAATATATATTAAAATCACTCAACTTTTTTCTCTTAAATGAAAATTTCCATATATGCAGATCTCTCAGTAACAAAAGTACAAAAGCTACCTTTCACAATGTGAAAAATTGAGGTATTGCAAAAAGGAGTTTTCCCATTTGTGAAAAATGTGCCTAAAATGACTGTTGGAAAAAAAAAGTATTTAGAAAAGTAGTGCATAATAAATGTTTATATGTGCATGACAAAATAATTTAGCTAGAAAACACTGTACCAAAAATCAGCAGGCCATGTATAAAATAATCTTTATCATCTCATTAACAGCAAATTCTTCAAAAAGTGTTTAACTTGTAAAATGTTCAATCACCACACCAACAAGCTTAAGTGATGGTGCTGAAGGGGTGCACTAGGACACCATCAAGCCAACACGAGGATAAGTTTCTCACTAGTGTATCAAGTTATAATTCATCACTATCTCCCTGACTATTACGCTAGCAGAATCAGACGCTGAAAGCTTGTGATCATCAACCAAATTGGGTGCCGTGTTCAAAGCATTATACTTTGCCTCTGAAACCTGACAACTAGCATAAATTCCTCAAAACAATACAACACATGCCTCCTTGCTTTTTTTTTTTTGTTTGTTTTTTTGTTTGTTTTTTTGACCTTTGGAAAAGAAGCGGGTGGATTTGCAGAAAGGCCAGTGTGCACTGGGCTCAGTGGTTTTCACTAGTGTTAATCTGGATTTTGACTGCATGCTTATTAATTCAAGGCCAATCTTTGGTTTGCTGGAGTTCATCTGGTCTTAAATATCAAAGGGGATGAGGTGAGGGGCACAAATCATAAACTGAAATAAAACTTGTTTGGAAGAGGAAAACCAAAACAACCACGACCAAAAAAAAAAAAAAAAGAATTAAAAAAAAAAATTAAGTGAGCCATGGTCTTGCTCACTACTACAAAGCCATCTTTGGTTCCCTAATGTCTGAAAGTAAAACCTCTATGATGCAGGTCAGAGTGAGAGACCTGCATGTGTGGGATTGGGGGGCAATGTGAAGAGAGTGGAGCGATGCGTGAACTACCTTCAGTTATGCTTCAAACTCAGGCTGAGTGGGCACAGGTGCTGCAGAACAAGAGGTATATGATTCCAAAATTTTTTTTTCTTTTTTCTCTGAAGTGTCTTCAACACTTTTCTTATTATATACAGGTCTTTTCAGGTTGAACATTTTGTTGGCTGGACAAAGGCTTGGAAATCTGCACACACACTGCGAGACAAAATAAAAACTGCTGGCTGCCGACAGCTTTAGAGAAATCAAAACTGGTTTCAGATCAGCTGGGCCAAAAATGAACCAACATTCCTTGCTGCTGAACCAGCTTGGAGGCAGACTACGGCACCTTTCCATGCCATACATTTCCCACTTGGATGCCATGTTCAGTTTCCCAAACATCACTGGAATCTACGTTTTAGAATCAGGAAGTGACAAAGTGACGTTTCTAACTGTGCCTTTTGCTGATGTCATTTCCCATATCTGTAGTCAGCATGGAAAGGGGGAGACCAGCTTGGTTACTACATCTTACTCACTACACTAGCAGCTAAGCTTGAGGTATAAGTTTACTTGCATGGAGACCAAACCCAGACATCTGATATAGAATCAGTTGGTGCCAAAAAGCATTAGACATTAGCATGGTCTTAAATTACAAGATCTTCAATCATTTGCTCTGTTGAGAGAATCCACTTTTCTGAAGGTTTGTTTGTTTGTTTGTTTGTGTTTGTTTTGCTGTTCTTAAATACCAGTTTTTATCATGCTTTGGTTAAAACACTGGGATCTTACACTGCATCTGCACTCTGTTCAGAGAAATAAGTGCACTCTTCATCAGCAGCACCTTCTGTTGTTACCATGTCTGCTCTGTAGCTTTTGGAATCAAATCAAAATAAAAAACAAATATCCAATTCAAGGAACATAAAGCCAATTCCAGTCATACAGACATCCAATGACAAATGATACTAACACTCCGTATTTTCATATTTCTGTGCACAAAAAATTAAATTGACTGAAATTACCAAAAAATAGAGCTGTATTACACAATCCATTTTCTTCCTGAATATTTTTGGATACACATCCATTTTTTGTTGTTTTATTTTCTTTTTTTTAAACTTTATATTAAATGACAAATTAAAACTTTTTTTAATTAAATTAAAAAGGAACCAGCAACAGAAAAGTGCATTTATTTAGACGATGGTTTTGCGACTCCTAGCCTTCTCCCCCCCTACCTCCCTCACTGCCTGTCACCTCAGTTCCAGCGGAAGGAGATGTGGCGCGGTCGGTCCCCGCCCTCCTTCACCAGGGGTTTGTGGAACTCGCGGCCGGCGCGGGAGTGGATGGCCGCCCAGCAGTATTCACAGTAGTACTGGAGGCAGGTGACATTGGCGCAGAAGAACGGCGCAAACTTGCCCCCGCACCTGGTTCCCTGGCACTCGTCACATAGCTGGTCGTCCAGGACGTATGGCTTCACTTCCACCTGTCAAGAGAGAGCAGGAAGGCTCAATTTGGGTGAGCTAAAAACAGACTGGTCCAGAATGTTAGCCAATACAGACATGGCGATGCAAAAAAATGTGAAGAAGTGTTTGTGAGAATCCGTGTCAACTAATGGGATTTGCTCTTGGAACTGACTAAATTAATTCACAGCCAAACTAACAAAGGACCAGAAGCTTACAATACCGGTTGATAAAAATACACAAGATCAGTATTTTATTATGCCTGTTAACATGTTATTTGTTCTATGGAGGGCGGAGAGGGAGTTGCCAACGTGGCTGCGGTGAGAGCATGTGCTGACCCGTTTATCGATTTCTCCGTGCTGCAGTTGGACGAAGCGAGCACTGATAGCAGCAATGTAGCTCTGCTGATTAGAGAAGGCAACCCGCCCTGCACCCTTAGGATACTTCAGCTCTGGGTCTGTGTCGATGCCTGCGTAGCACACTCCGCCATACAGCCTGTCCATGATCATAGCCAGCTCCACTGTGATGAAAACAAGCACACACATGCACGTATGCACACACACAGAAAGTATAGTAATCCACTGAAATGCACATAAGGTCACTACAATAATATCAACATTTTCCACAAGCCAAAGAGCGAAAAGACTCAGAGAGAGAGCATACCTGCACGAAGAGGGCGTGGTACTCCACCCACAAAAATGGTCTTCCTGGGATCCAGCGGCTGAGATCCATCCATCACAAAGTCACTATCATTCAGATTCCAGGGGCGGATCTGGACCTGTTGCAAGTGAGAATGTCGGCTCTGTAAAATCAGTTGCAGCCCGCTTGTGTGAAATCTTAATGTGTAACTATACTCAATTAGCTCTGGAAGCAAACTTGAACAGAAAAGTGAAAGTAAACACAAGCGCGCATAACAGGTATAAGAAAGAATGATGCACTTTAAATGGCCTTTATATGACAGAACAGGAAGTAAGCTTTGTCAGTCTTCTTTTCCTAATTAAAAATGATGAAACAACATTCAAGAAAATTCCAAGTGAATTTGACTTCTCTAAAAGACTGATATAGGAGGGTCATAAACAAAAGCCTTTTTGAACCAATTTGTACATCAACTTTGTCAAGCAAAAGCAACAAAGAATATCTGATTAGCCCATTATCTATATACATATGTGTGTTTACAGGGGTCTGGTAAATAAACTAGCTTTGATATGCAATTTAGAAAGTCAGAAAGTCTAAATGTGAAAGCCTTAAGAATAAAAGCCCCTCTTACAGGTTTGTCTTTAATGGTGGGGCTGGACACACACAAGTAGAGCTTGCCATCTTCTTCGATGCACGCATCAATCAGAGCCTGAACAGAGCTCTCATCTTGGAACAGGAGAAACGCATAACCTTTTGAGGGAAATGAACAAAGCACCATCAACATGTTACTGTGCCAAGTATCCATCTGCACCAGTCCATATTCACCAGTCACAGGGTGAATCCGCTACTGCAATGTATAAACCAAGAGGCATGTTTTCCACTGTCTGTAAAACACTGTGACAAGTGGCTCTTGGTGCTCTGCAATCACATGCACTGCTTCGCTACCGAGGAGAGATGAATATACACCTGCTAGGGCCTTTTTAAAAATTTCATAAAAATGGTCCGTCATGGCCAAAGCTCATACTGTGTTACAGATCTTCACTTACCTTTTGGTGGAAAGTAAGATTTGCTCTCAGCCTTGTGAGGCCAGTCCACAAACAGATGCCCAAAGCGCCTGAAACTAGCAGTAATCTCATCTAGGAAAAGATATCACACATGAAAACCCTTCTTAGGAATATGATGGCGAGGCTTGATTTTCTGAAAGTGTGCTGTGGATAAATAGCAGGGAGGCCATTTCGCACGAGGGGCTGATACCTTCATCTATGTCGGGAGGGAGGCCTCCCACAAAGACCTTGCGGGAGTAGCGCTCAACCCTCTCCCCGTTCTGGTGTGGGAAGCAGTGGGGGGAGCCCAGGCCAGGCAGGTTCTGCTCGGCCCTCTCCTCGTCAGGGAAGCCGTCCTCCATGGGGAACAGTGACGAGTGGCCTGGAAAAGGATGGCAGGCAGATCAGTGCCTGTGCTTGGCAACTGTAGCCAATGTTCTATGTCAAAGCCCAGCAACAGTCAAGCACGTTCTGCAAGGGGAACTGTTCAGAGTTTAAGAGCCCCTGAGAAGCAGACATGTGTATGTAAAATGAATATTTCATTTTCAAGCGTAGTGTTTTTATAAGCATTTGCATAAGCCCTGTGTTGATTCATTTAGAAAACAATTTGCCTTTTGAAAAATAGGCTACATTCTGCTCCTCGTGCTGTAAATGAAAACAGAAAACTTTCTCTCTGCTTAACATCGCTTTGACCAGGTCCTGCAGTTAAAGTGCTGGAGTCCTGTCTCTGCCATACTGGTCCCTCTTTCCCTATGGTGTTTGTGTTCGCCTGGACCCAGGACACGTTCGAGCTGTGCAGGCCTTTCCTGAGCTTCTGCAGTGTTATTCTGGGTGTCCGCAGGCTTAAGCTGCAGGAGCTCCTTCTACAGACATGACGGAAAGCAGGTCTGAGTTGCTTTATGAGGGAGTTTATGGAAGGGAGTCCACACACACGACTGTGCGTGCATGTACATATTTTTGTGTTTGTGTACTCAAAAAGACACTTGAATTAAAATTGCTTTTCACCCAAAATTATGAAAATACTGTAGGAGAGATGCAAAGTGGCACACAATCAATACACAGATGGAGATGGAGGCAATTGTACATGCACAGGTTAACGTTTTCCCCACAACACTTCATGCAGACACTGGCACTGTTTTCTATATTGTTGATGAGAAATTATTTTATTGTTATAATGTATTAGTTATTACTACTATTATTTTTCATTTTGAATTTGTCAAAAGTTTGGTCTTTACCTCGTCGCCTCCCATAATTCCTTGCTGCATGTAAAATAAGATCACATGTAAGGTAACACGTGGGGAAATTATTTGTTTGTTTGTTTCCTCTACATCATCTTCTGTCCAATTTAAAATGTTGCCCTTGACTAATCCCCGTATATATACACTCCATCTTTTTAGGTTTACAACTTCTTTTTTTACAATGAGCTGTCAAATCAGACTCTCCAAAACTTTAATGCATACAGCATCACAAAGGATCATTCTATGGAGCAGTTTACATACCAAACAGAGGGTGGATTATATCAACACTTCTTCATTCCTTCCTTTATTACCTCCTGTTCAGCAGGGCCAAGAAGAGCTAAAACACTGTGAGGAAATTGTCTAGATTCTCCTGGCCTGATTCCTAAGGCTAGTCAAACACCTGTGAGAGAATGCCTGTGCACTGCTTCTGACAGGGCTCAGAGCCCCATTACCAAACAACTGATCCCCACTGTACATCACATTTTTCTAAAACGGCTGTTCTAAATGCAGCTCCAGTGGAAGAGTACGTACCAAGCCAACGACCAGCATTTCCAAAACAGCAAACCTGTAAATGTTTCACTAAACTTCACACAATGACACTGCGCCAAAAGTGTGATGTAACCTGTTTTGACACAGGTCCCACCTTGCATTAAAATGCATTCTGACCTGGATGTTATTAGCTCAATTAACAATACGGTCTTGCCCTTGCGTTTTACACCTGCCATTGGTAGGCATTAACATGGTCTGCATTGTGATTGGATCTCATTTCTTGTGTGAAATATGCAGACATCGAAACCAGGCAGGAGGGGTGGGAAGTCGGCCAGCTGTCAAACTAACACTGAAAGATAAACTAATAACATGACAGATGTAGAGTGAAAAGATGACTATTACTGTTCCTTGGCGGAAGAGGTTGTTGGAGGAAGGGGTTTATTACTGTTCCTTGGTGGAACGGGTTGTCTTCAACCTGTCATTATAAAAACCATGATGGAAGCATATCGTAAATCCAACTGCAGTGAAGCTGCAGCTCTGAATGTAGGAATGGCGTGATGACTATTGCTAAGGTCACTTACAGAGGATGAATAGGTGACAAACTTCAGAATGGAGTTGCCACATGTTCAACAACATCCGTAAAAAACTGCAGCCTACCCTTGTGGGGTTCTTCAGAAATAAAATGACGTTGCAATACTGTGGTACTTTTTGCCTTAACGCAAGCACACTGTACCAATTTAAAGCTGGCCGACTCAAGAGCCAATCGCAACGTGAGAGACTATATCAGGCTGACTCCATCAAATTCCAGTGCTTGCTGTGTATGTATACATCTTGGATTAACATGCATCTTAATGCAAAGTGAAGCAGATTATCTTGAGAAGCTAAAACTTTGTGTCGAAATAGCCAAATCATAGCACAACAAAACTAGAGGCCTTAGTCTAACTCAAGTGTTTATGCATGCTTAGATTTGCCCACAAAAAACATTAAGTAGGAACAACAATGATCAGACGATAAAAATCATTATTAATAAAGTCTTATGATCTTCAGGTTCAGACAGCGGGCAACAATGCAAAATGAGAAGAGTTCGACAGAGCACGCTTCACGTTTTATGTCTGATTTTGGAGGAAGGTTGGGAAATTACAAATATTTGCATTAGCACATGTCTCAAATCTATGCAAATAGACTAGAATGTTTCAGCTGAGGGAGCATGGGCTAACGGCGAAGCAAATGACTGGATAATGAACCAGCAAGAGCCAGCTCCCCTCACTCCCCAACCCCCCAACCCCCATGAAGCAACAAAGGCTAAAACTAAAGCACATGGGTAGTGCTTCCTAGGCACAAACACATCGCTAATCTTGCTGAATGTGTCAACACAAAGCTCGCTGGGCCTGTCCGTCCATCTGCTTGTACAGCGTTAAGCCACTAGCGCAGTAGAGCAGTAAAATCCATCTACGCACCATTTATGGGCAAAGGGCTGTCTCCTCCTGGATGGGCGAATCCCAGGCGACCTTTGGGAGAGGAGGGTATAAATCATTTAGTGCATGGCTGAAAATGAGTATAGAACATCTGTGTCCACAGGCCACTCAGCAGTTGTGGCAGTACTTCGTGGACATACTGCACTGTGTTTAGAGGCACTTGTATTTCCTAATGTAAACATGGCTGTCGTGCCCTACCAAAATATGTTTAGATAGTTTTCATAAATAAAATTTTGCCTATAAAGTATACGTTCAAGCAGAACATCAATTTCGAATATGAAATTTGAAGGCAAAAGTAATTTTACTACATAAAAATCTGAACTAGATTACATGATGTGAAGGTGTTTTTATTAAGCTTGTTCTCTTCATTATCTGCAAAACTCTGGACCAGGATCACGTGAGAATCATGCAAAAAACTGACATTTACATTGTTAGTTTCCTATAAAGAAAATAATTACAACAGTTTCTTTATTGTAGCTTTTTTAATGATCTGTTTATTTAACCTAACTGACAGTGATAACAAGCCTTAGTTTAAATTAGCAATCACCTAGTTATTATGTTACTAATTAGTAATCAATGAACAGGCTTTAAAAAAAGATTCAACAGTAAATTATGTGAGGATGATGCAAATGAATTAAGATCAACTCCCTACTAAAAAACTACATGGCAACACAGGCCTACATTTGTCAATTAGTGATCCTGATAAGTCAAAAAAGACTTTCAAGACTCACAGAAACTGAGTATTCAAAATGAACAGCACCCTGCTTTAGTCTCTCTTCCTGTTCATCCAGTACTCAGATTATCAGTTAAGATCCACCATCTGTAAAACAATCCATGCCAGGGCCCTACAGACAAACTATATCACATTCACACAACTGTCTCCAGCAGAATGAAAGGAAACATGGTTGGAGTAAAACCAGTGAGGTTTGCAGGGGCTCGTCCACCATTAGCAAACTCCAAAGTCCCTGCCGGTCCTTCATCCAGGCACTGGGGGGGGGTGGGGGCGGTTAGTCTGGTAGCTGCGCCAGCAATGCTGGAGCCAGCATGTCGTTTTGTTACTTTACAAAGAACAGAGAGCCCTTTCTGCTGGCAAAGGACAATGCTGGAAATCTTTCAAAGGGCCAAAGTTTCTCTTTTGCTCACTCTTTCCCTCTCATCCCATCACGTGTTTAGCCTAGACTTTCCAAACCTAATGGGTGCATATCTGGGGTCTCACCCTTGTAGTTGGGAGTGTGTGGGTGTGTGGACTAGGAGTGATACCGCCATCACAGCTGCTCAGTTTACACTGCACGCTGCCCAAGTCTGAAGATGAAGTCAGAGCGCACTCCACTTGGAGTTATGGTGGAGATAATTATGGTTTAATTACTGGAGCTCCCATCATGAAGACAATTTCACCATGAACCCTCACAAAGAAGGGTCACTGTTGGCAGCTAATCAAAAGCTGAGAAGAAGTAGGGCGTATGAAAGTGAAAGCCATATGAAAGCGGTTTCCAATACAGCTGAGAATAAGAGGTGGGATGCAAGACATGGAAATGAACATTTCGATAACTGGACCAAAATACAGCAAACTAGCTGCATGATGAGCTAGATCAAAGCATGACAGAAACCTGAACACCACCACAATACACAAGTTCAATGCAAACAGAAGTGCCTCAATTGAGCAGTGATGAGCTGAAAACCCTCCTTTGATCTCATGTCTTTTGATTACATGGGGGAGGGGGTGGTAGCGGGTGACAAATACTTTGAAGAGGCAAACTTGAAAATTGACTTCACCTTAACATACGACAGAGCCCTATGCTTGAGGATAAACACTCAGACATTTTTATTTTATTGATTCCCATTTTGGTTTCACATATTAACGTACTCACAGCGTTAACAGGTTCAGAGTTTAAACTTATAGCTTGCTTGGCTGCATAACAAGAAATTATAATACCACATGACTAGTGTATTATAATAATGTCATCAAGATGTAAAAAAGTGATAGGGTTCATGAGTGATTGGCACCAAAATAGATATGCCCTGATTTCTTGGAAACAACTCTTAACTATTCGGTTTCTCTAGCAGCAGTCAGGCAATGTCTGCCTGTCTGAGGGAAAAGGGGGAACTAGAGGCTGGTGACATTAGTATGTGGTTATAAAAGGAAGCGTGATCTCTTGCTGTGTGATCTCACAGCTTGGCTCCCCAATCTGGATTGCTGGATAAAATAACCTTTGCTCATTTTAGCAAAGTGTGTGTCCTTCATAAATTGGGAATTGGAGAATCATTTCACCTAGAATATCTTACTATTAATTACTGCACTTTAAAAGATAACTAACATTACACTATTAAAGTAGGCTCATTCTCCATCTACCCAAAAACCGTCTTATGAGTTTGTACAGCCCTGTTTAACCCCAGAGCTGGCAATGCAGATGAAGTCCTGGCTAAGCTCTGCGACATAGCAACACAGCCATATGTAGGTCATTGTAGGTCGGTCTCTGTTTCTGTGCAGTGGGACTGCTCTAATGGCACTGCTCTAACTTCTGGCAGCTGCTTGCTTATATACACATATGTAAAGGAGGGATCTCACCATTTCTAATGTCAAGGAAATATGGTAAATCTTTAATCTTTGAATCTGAAATCTGAAAAGGAAAAGAGTCTGCAGTCCCTAGAGGCAGGGAAATGAAAATGGAGGTGGTCAGTGACATTTTTATTAACATTTGAGGATCATCATATGGCAATAGAGAACAGGGGGGAAAAAATGCAATTTTGCAAAGGGTTAAAATAACTAAACTCCATTACTCCCACTAGTATTTACATTTGCAGAGGTGGCTATGATATAAAAATACCTTGACAAGCAATCAGTCTGCAGAGAAAAGGGAACATCAGTCAGATTGTGTAATAACGAACTAGAAAGCTAACGAACTAGAGATAATCCACAGGCCGACCTCACACAAAAGGGGATCTCCTTATCAGCAGCACTACTGTAATACCTACTGCATATTACTAAACTGATAACTCTTAAGATGTTAATGGAAGTGTCAAGAGTTTTTCAACTTCATCCATCAACCGCATCTGCAGTATGTGGTAAATTACTACAGACAGTGACTGACACACTTCCCTGTACATAAGCCATGGAAATCCCACTGACTGAACACATGCTAACATTGGTAGTGCAGTTGTTGAATTCCTTCAATAAAAGCTTGGAATTTTTAACTATAGGTGTTTTTTAAATCACCTTATAGTCCTAAATGTTGCACTCCACAAGTCTCTCAAAGTTCTGTTTTTCTCTCTCTCTCACTCTCACACACACACACACACTCATGTCACATGTCAGTGGCTAAGTTATACAGTTGAGGCCGAGGAGGGGGAAGAGGAGAGGGGAGGAAGAGGAGAAGAGGGGAGGAGGTTGGCTGCTCATGCAGTGCTTTCTCATATGAGCTCCACCCTCTCATTTGTGTCTTACCTTTCAGAGTGTCCTGCTCAGCCCGCATGATGTCGATGAGCGAGTTCTCCAGGGTGTGCATGTTGAAGCCGTCGAATGATCGAGTGCGCTCCTGGGGAAAGAGTGGGCAAGAGCATTAGAGGGCAGGAGGAAAACCATGACGACATTTCTCATATCCCGCCACTCGCCAGGAATATCGCTTTGATCTCCAGTGGATTTCAAGATGGTGGAGCGTTGCTCTCATCTGAGCTGCTCTCATCACACCCTTGTAGCACAAGCGCTGCAAGTGCAACGGCACTGCAAACGCAACGGCACTGCAAACAAGCTAGAGATTCAGACATTCGCTCGTACTCACAACCACGTGATCCGTGTAATGATTAACTCAAACTTTAACCAAGAAGGTCAGGAAGAGAGCTTGGAAAGGTAAAAGCGTTTCAATTGCCATAGAAACCAGTGCAAACTGGCAACCTGATAGGGAGCAGAACTTCTAAGCAAGTTCTACTAAATGTCATTTAGCTAATTTCTGAAACTATTAAATGTGTGCTAAATCATGCAGGAGTGTCAGTAAATAATTAGACAAGCTTAATTACCTAACAAATTATTTGACAATAAATACACAGAGGGCCGAGACAAATTAACAAATGAATAAATATGTATTAACAAAAAAAACAAAAACAAAAAAACCCACAATAGCTGAAATTATGCATGTTTAAAAATGACTTATTTTCCCTTCAACTGAGGATATTATTTCCATTTACCATATTAGCCAATATGTAAGTAAATAAAAAATTAAAAAGGCAAGCTTCAGTAGCCTGTAGACACAGGGCTTCATGACTGAAGCCAGCAATTAATTTCTGACAACTATAAATACCTGTTTGCTCATTGCATACTACACACACTGTACAGTTGTGTAGGCCTAGACCTCTTTAGCTTTTGCTCCACACTTGGTTCACTGTGACATTGGACTATCCACCATGTTCCACTTCACAATTGATAACCACAACAACAACAACAACAACAAAAAAAAATAGAACGCTGACAACTCAGAAAGGGCATGAAAACACAAATGAGATGTCAGTGTTAACTGTGCTTGCTGGAAGTTAACAATCAGCGTTACTTGGTTCTAATAGAGTTTATGGAAATTCAGCAATTATTGCAGAGTGGAGTTTTCAAACCTGTTACTTTTGGCAAATGTGAAAAGCATAATTTGAAAAGAGCAGAAATTTATGAAGAAAGGAAATACACAATAATACACAACAACTTATGACAAAAAATGCAATAGTTTTCAAATTTTTATGCAGGGTAATTGGGACCTGGATGTCAGGCAAATTTCAAGCTATTTGCCTGCATTTTAATAGTTATGACCATCTGCGTCTAACTAAATAGATTTGTCCATTTGCCTACATTTTTAATATTAACGTAATACTTTTAGTGGAACCCGACATTTTGTAAAGAAACCACCATGTAATCTTGAAAAACAGATCAAAGTAATTTAATGATAAGCATAATCATGTGACCCAAGGTTATATCATGGTGTAGATTAGATTTTTTTGTCTGAGGGAGAGGTTTAAAAGCTGTACTGCTGAATAGATTGTGGCCATTCAGATTTTTGCTAGTTTGTTTTGGGGGGAAAAAAATTATTACTATTACGTATTTATCATACATGCATCTATGGCAATACTACTCTTACCCACACTCATCTCTGTACACATGCCTTTGGCACTTTATCCTCATTAAAGATTTATTAAAAAATGATGCTATTTATGGTGTGAACAGTGTAATGACAGATGTTTATTCATGTTCACCAAATTTGTATATATAAGGCTTACTGCATTTCCAAAAAGGAACAAAGAAGGTCAAGACTTTCATATGCTCTGTCGGTTAGAGGCTGAGTCATCCAACAAGAAATTCAGCCATTGTCCTTAAACAGAAGGACAAAGAAAAAAAAAAATCTGGTCTCTCAGGTAAAGGGAGAGAGCTGGGACAAGCCAGGCTTCAGCATGCAACATAGCTGCCATCATGAAGGGCCTCAGTGTAGCACAGTCTCTGACCGTGCTCAGTCACGATCTCCTGAGTAGCACTTGCCTCCATCAGCTTGGAGAGCCTGAGTCCTCATGCACCATGCTTCTTCTAGTGAAAAAGCACCAGTAAAACTGCTCAGTGTGTGGAAAAGGGGCAGAGGCCACCTTCAAAATTATTACCCACTAGGCTACGGCTAAGAGGCTTGTGATGAAGCAGTCAAATGAGAGTAAAGCTAGCGTTGGCGAACCCGGACAAATTCCGCCATGTCAGGCACATTTATTTTAAAAAGGTGCTAATCGGCATTTCCTCACTATTCAACTGGGAGCTATTTTGGTTCATCTGTTGTCTCAACAGACACCATAATTAGACTGCACGCAGACGCCAGCGCCGCCAGACAAAGCCGGCTTCGAGGCTCCTGCCCATGGCCACTAAAAGTCTGTTTTCAAATCAGCATAGTTTCAAGTGATATGCAAATGTCTACTGAGAGCTTTTTAGAAATGGGCTTTGATAAAACACTAGAACAGCCCGAGGAGAACTATTAAGTGTGGCATGTTACTGATGTTTCAGGACTGACATTAATCCACAATACCACGGATAAACTAATAAAAAGGGTAACGGAAAAAGGGGGTGGGGTGCTGGTGGGGGACGTCACTTTTTTGCGGGTAAAGGTATTTCAAAGCCTTCCACATCAAATCACTTTAAAGCCTATTAATCCAGCCTCCGCACATGGTTGCAAAGGCAGGGGGTAAAAAAAAAATCTTTCCACAGGGGAACACAATTGACTTTGGTGATAAAGTAATTAAAATGGAGCACCACCTCTCAGTCACAGAAATGGAGTTAAACAGCCATAACGCTCACAGTTGCATACTTTCTACACTCAGTTACAAAAATAAGGTCAATTTGCTCCATTTTACTGAAAATGAAGCCATGTTTTGGGGTCCATAGTTGACTACACAATATTATACTGTTATCTGGATAAACCATCAGAATCATAATCAAGATTAGGTCGCCCTTTACAGACTTGCTAGCAAGCAGCATATTAAAACCCTTTATTGAAACTTCTTGGAATAAAATGTTTGCCACAGACATAGTAATCATAGGAACTGACTGTAGCACAGATTGTATGTATTAAGATTAGTATTCTGCATGCTTTATTATTAGTTATTAAATTCACATATACAGCATGCCTGCTCACATAGCAGCTTTTGTTATATTAGTACCATTTCCCATATTGGTCAGCAGGAAAAATACAAGCACATCTTCACGGTTTGCGTAAAATGACTTAAAACCTGGTGCTTTGATATGTATGCTAATGTATTCATATACATTAATTAAATGCACCATTTGAGCAACAGAATTAACCAAAGCAAGGCTGTAAAACGGAGCACCCAAGCCCCCATTTAGAAAGAAAAATCACCAGGCAGCACGCAAAAATGAATCCAATTTTTCACCGAGCCATCTACGCGCTCTAAACCTCCGACCTCAGTGCAAGCCGGCAACATTCGCCCCACAGACCCTTCTCCTTCATCATGCAGCACAAAGGCTAGGGAGCCCGTTTGATACAACGTGGTCCTCTGGGTGCGTTCCCAACCCAGCCAGAGCAGACGCTTGGTACATGCCCAGCGCGAGCCTCCCACGCAGTCACAGAAGGCTGTGGTGCAGCATGCGGCAGGCTAAGAGGATGCGTGGGATTTAGGAAAGTGAGAGACCTGGCTGGCCCCAACGATGTGATTTGTGTGCAGCCTCAATACAGTGCCACCCACAGGCAGAGTGGAAGCAGCCCTTCCTACCAGGGGAATCGAGGATGAGCTTTCAAGGAGAGACATTGGCCTACATTTGCAGGGGTTGTGCTTCAGGTTAAAGAGGGCTGCTTGCACTAATGACAAGGAGCACTTATAACAGCCGTAGTGCTGAGGGGGTATGGAGTGGATTAAATTTGCAGGTTGCACTGATGGGCATCAGCGTGCGGCCGATTGCTCACGCCAAGCCTCCACCTTACCCCTCGGGCCTCTGTGCAAGAGCTGTGCAACAAATGATTTGCCTTCACCATATGCACACTACTACAATGGGCAATAAAGGGACTGGCCTGCGAAATACACATATTTAAAAGGACCTTGCTGTCAGTCTGTTCGCTAAGAGAGCTTTGAGCATGGCGCGAATGCCCGTGTGACATGCGAAGGGAGAGACGCTTCCCGCATGCCATATTTGTTTTATTGTTTTCCTTTACAGTGTCTTCACTCCACTAGCCTACTGTCATGAGAACCCTGGCCGGCCCTATGAATGTTCATCTCCCATTTCTCATTTTCTCTCAGAGAAACTGCTTAATTACACATTTCACCAGTGCCAGGGTGCAGGTCCATGTTAATGTGTGTGAGTGAGCGCTTGCACGTATGCGTGTGTGTGTGTGTGTGTGTGTGTGTGTGTGTGTGAGAGAGAGTATGCCTCCACCTCCCCTCCTGAGACAGCCTTTGCTTTCACACCAAACACTAGATATTTTTGGCCAAGACGCAGAGTCTGGAAACTTCCATCAGCATTATGCAGAACTGGGAACCTCATCACGTATTCAACCAGCTGGACCAGATAGCTGTGAACAAGAGCTGACTGTTTCCCACAGTGGAGCTGCAGGTTCCGACAGCCATCAAACAGCTCATCTGTTGGTTTTTACAAGGCAGAACATCGCAAAGGACCTGGAGCACAACCATGGAACTCCCCAGGTGAACTATGGATCCTGACTAGGATACAGTCAGTGTGTAAAAACAATGCAGTAAGATGAACTAGGCACCTGTTTGTTAGAATGAAATGGAAACTATGCATATGGCACTGGGGCTAACATAAAAGGGACAGGGCAGCATGCAACACGTGAGGCCAGTGATCCAAAAAACTGTGATTGTTTGCAGCAACACTAAATTTAGAGCAGACAGCTTGGGGATAGGATAGCAATCCCTGCAGACACTAACAAACCCAGACCTTTTACAGACTTCTCCATTATAAAAAAAGGGGACAGTGAGTGACACAAAATCAATCATTGGGTAAGAAACACAAGGTCAGAAAAAAACCGTTCAAGGAGAACCAAATTATACACTTGGCAAGGCCAATTTAATTTCAACAAAACCATGTAATTCTAAATTAGACCCACATAATGCCCCTCTGATCGCTTTTCTCCCTTATTTTCCACTGTTGCCAGGTTGTTTAGAAAGTAACCTGGAATACAGAAAAGGACATTTAATTTTGTATGCTGCCAGTCAGTCAAACTCCCTTTGCCATCTCTCTCACTCTCTCTCTCTCTCTCTTTTCACCATTACCCCACCCCCAGCACACAGAGTCAAATCCTGCCAGAGAGGTTCTAAACAAACAGGAGCAGGGCATGTGACCGGCTGAGCTACTAAGTGCCACGCTCGGGGTGGACTTACAGCACTACTGCATCAGAATCAGCTGGGACACTGCTGATGGTGATGGTTTATATTCCAGGACATTCAAAGGTCATATCCAATTGGCCACATTTATAAGCATAAACATATAACTCAAATAACTTCTCCCTTCAGAGTAAGTATCCAGATGCTGTCTAACTGCCTTAACAGTGCGGCATAGAGGGAGGGAATCTGCTTTTTTGGGTGGCATCAGCCATAAATCTCTCAAAAGCCATCTGCAAAACTACAGAGGCAGGACTACATTCATCATCAAGACCCCTGGCACTTACATCAGACTTCCGTCTGGTGCACTCGTACATTTGTCATGACAGGCCAAGTGAAAGCACTGACAGGCAAATTAGTGATGCACTCCAGAGAGTAACTTAGCAAAAAGATTAAAAGGCCCCTTTATTGTTCATTTAATCTCCCATTTTTCTCATTTCACTACATGTACCTGGAAAGGGAAGATGTTCTCACTCCTGTTGATGCTTTCATCCATCCAAGACTTGGGGTTGAAGCCGGGACTGGTGCGAGAGAACTTCTGTGAAGGTGCGTGGTTGTTGGGGAAGGTCTTCTTCAGTGGCGAGATGGAGTTCAATGGTGTCATGCCGCCGTTGAGGCCGCGGCGGAAGTCACTACCACGTGAGCCACCCCAGCCGCCGTAGCCGCCACTCGGACTCCATGAGGCAGAGGAGGGTGAAGGAGAGGGGCTCTGGTAGCCGCCCCAGGGCGAAGGTGGCTTGCTCAGGTTGCCGGAGAGGTGCGGCAGCTGGCCAAGTGCAGCGCTGCGGTGGGGAAAGGGCGGTGGGTGTGGGCTGGCCGGCGAGCGGCGCTGCTGCTGGTGCTGGCTGTGGGGGTGCTGGAAGTGTGGGTGGGGTGGAGGAGGGTGGTGCTGGGACAGCGGGCCAATCTGCGGCGAGAAGTTGCCGCCGAAGCCTGGGCCCACGTGGTGCGAGAAGTTCTGGAACAGGAGTGGGCCGCTGCTGGCGGACGCGGCTGGGTTGAAGAAGCCGATGTCCTCGTTGATGATGGTGGAGGGTGCCGGCGGGATGGCAGCTGACCAGTTGTTGAAGCTCGTCAGGGAGGAGGAGGTGCTTGTTTGGACTCCCGTGCCCAGCCCAGACGGCTCTGGGTAGTCGAATGGTGTCAGAACGGGGGACTCGAGACGGAGCTTCTCCTTGCCGTTGGTGATTTCCGAGGTGCCGCTGTCCACTTTGCTCTCCTCCGACCGGGCCTTCTCCAGCTCAGAGATGATGCCGCTCTCCTGGTGCCCCGGGGAGAGCTGCTGCTTCTCTTGCGTCTCCTGCAGCTCTTGCTGCTGGGCTTTGGGCTTCTCTGAGCCCAGGATCTCATCTTGCATGTTGCTGTGGGCAGTGGCTGCGGGGAACAGCCAGGGAGAGCCGCTGTTGCTGCCATTCCCGGCGGTGGTACTGTTTATGAAAGCAGCAGGACTAGGTGTCGCATTCTGGTGGTGGTGCGGAGGTTGCAGGTGTGGGTGAATTCGTACCGGGAAAGCAGACTTGTTGCCAGGGTTGTTTTGGACTAAAACTCCAAACCCGTAATCCCCCATTTATGTTTTCCAGTTAAGACTGCCACACGATATTCTGTCCTACAAAAGATCAAGATATATTAGTTATTACTCTCCATACGTAAATTACTTTAGGAATAGCTTTTTACCTTTTAATTCGATAGCTAAATAAGTTATTTGATAAACTGATAAACAGCGTACGCGAAACATTTCTAGGGCTCTGACATTATTCTCCCGTAGACTTGACTACGATAAAAGCTGAAAAGTTGCAAGACATTTTAATATGTTCTCAGTCAATATTGCTACGAAGGACAAGCGTAGTTAAAGACCCTCGAGCCGATATACAGGTTTCTTGTTGACTCGTTACATATCCCTAATTATAGCCTCGTGACGTCTCCCTCTGCTGCTGCTACCCGGCAAGCGAATTCGACAGGCAGGCTAGCATGCTAGCAGGCTAACTTTGAATAGAAAGGCCACAAGAAGGGTAACGACCAAATACAAAGATGATAATGCGACACGTATTTTTCGATGACGGAACAATGTGGCAGTTAACGAAGACAAACACTGACAGCTCGCTAGCTGCATTGGTTAATGTTAACAGCTCTGAGAATTTCCTTCCCTTTTCAGCGAACGACGTTAAGATAGCTAGCTGGGTAGGTAACTAGGTTAGCCAGCAAGCTATCCTATATCTCGAGCCCAGAAAATGATGACGTCTTCTAATTTCTGAGGCTTTTGCAGCATAATTCTACTCATGTATAACTAAAATAACAAACACATTAATTATTTCGTAATCGATGAAAATAACACACGAAATATTCACACCGTGTTCATTAAAATAAATATATAAAATCACTTTTCACCTTACTGGCTACCCTTGATCCAAGCGACGACTGGGAGACGGTCCGTTCCGATGTAACAAACGTAGACTACTCTGAACCAGTTAAAATGATTTATGTAACCAGCGAGAGAATGTAGCTTTTGTATCTCCCAAGAATATCAAGTCTGGCTAGCAGTAGCTTCCCAGCTTTTTCTTCCTCGTCTTGACGTGTCCTGCCTTCTCAATGACACAGCCCTCTCTTGCTAGCAAGCTGCTAACCTTTAGTGCTTTAACTGAAGAATGTTACGTCATTGAATAAATATATGAACAAACCAGTTTATTTACTAGTGAACTGCAATGCACTCATCGACGGTTTCATTGTTTAAATTCTTTTTCTATTTATTTTAGCCAGCGGTCTACTCTCCTTCCTGCTCTGCCGCTGCTGTCCGTCTCTCTCCACAGAAATCTGCCGTAGCTAAATGACAAGGAGACTTGTCGCGAGACACTTCCGGTTGGAGCCCTGCCCCCTCGCTCCTAATCCCGCCCAAAAATGACATCAGGAATATATTTCTCCCACGCTGGTTGAGGTCGGCTCTTATAATTGGTCGAAGAACAGTTGGCCTCGCCCATCTTTTCCTAATTTAGTTGCAAATCGCAAAGATATCTCTGCCCTTTAAGGTAATTTGACTATTAATGCTCCACCCTTCCTCTTTACTTCTCCGCCTGGTAAGGTCTTAGGGACGCGTTATAATTTAAAGGGAAGCACAGCACAACCTACGTATTAGGGTGACAAAAAGCTTTCTTTTAAATACGTTTTAGTGAAGCTGTTTTATAGAAAAAAATAAATGCTATCAAATGCTAAAATACATTAATTGGTTTTTAGAAAAGTCTTTAAGTATATTTTATTACTGTCTATGAAAAGCATTGTGCCTATCTGAACTAACCTCCTGTGATGTGAAAATTCTAGGAGAGGCCTCGTCTAATTATTTATGCAATTTGAACTATTTTCAACTGCTGAGGTGACTTTGCAAATGTCCCTTTGTGGCTTCCCTGAAGCACTCTGTTCCCTGCTGACAAGTCTGCCTGTAAACGGTGCCTCCTATACTGAGGTGGCAGGAAGCACTGCAAGTGGCTGGAGTCTGTATCCTCTGAGATCCAGCGGTACCTGCTCTCCTGTTTCTCTCCTGTTTTAGGCAAGAGGGCTCAATCTCAGTACCAGCCCAGCTGCAACCTGACGGGTCAGAGAGTGCAGAGAAGAGGGGCTCTGTGCACGACAGCTGCGCCCACAGACACAGGTCCCATTAGGGCCTGCCAGGGCTGCCACCACTGCTATTTTCATCCAATAATGACACGTTTGAACCACCATGGCAGGAAGTTAAAATTGCATTTATTTTGCACAGACAATGCACGCGAAATGAGCTTCTGAAGGGGAGTTTTTGAGGCTGCCCAACTATGCTGGTATAAACAAAAGGGTGGGGAAGTAGAAGCAATGGAATTAACATGCATGGGCTGAGGGAGAAACAAAGCATGCTGTACTATCCTATAATTTAGGCATTCACTTAAAAGGTATGCATTTGCTGTAAATTGTATATGGCACAGTATATTTTTTCAAAGATTAGCATATTTGTCCCCTAGCCCACTTTTTGTAATTCTTGTTTTCTCTATTGTCTGGTTGACATATCATCGTCATCGTCGTCATCGTCGTCATCGTCGTCATCGTCGTCATCGTCGTCGTCTCCTCAACACACAACTGTAGTTCACTTTCAGCAAGCTCGGGCAATATCTTAAGTGATTTGATTATCATCTCATTAAACCTATAGATATGGTTCTATTTCTTCCGTCCCTTCATTAACTGCACATAACACGTATTAGGTGAGCTTAATAGTCACCGCTGTAAAACTGGCAGTTAATAGGCTAACCTCTGCTGCCTGTCTATATCTGAAGCCCCGGTTTCCAATTTCCTTTGCAAGTCTGCCAAACCTTATCCAGCCATGATTAATCATTCATTGCGAGGACCGAAGGAAAGCTACCTGAAATCCATATTTCTTCCTCTCCTCAGGGCAGGGAAGGTGTGTGAACTGATAAATGAAACACAAGGGGCAGACTCTTTCTACCCTCTCGCCCCTTTCTGCCCGGCCGGGTAGCTCCCGTGCAAATAGCTCCCGTGCAAACACCTGCAGGTGGCAAAGAGCATTTACATGGATCAGGGCCATTTGAATAAGGAAGCTCAGGCACACAGGCTCAGGAGTGCTGGGAGGAAAAAAAACAAAAACAAAACAAAAAACAGCAGAGGCACATTGTTCTGTCATGGCATGCATGCAGCGATGCAGTGCCCGTTTTCCGTATCTGTTTATTCATATGGCCGCAGAGCCAGGGACAGCTATGAATAAAACATTAAATAGATTAAAAAATTAATCGCCCCTACCTAAGGCATAAGCAGAGTATGCCTTGCTCCTGGAGATGGCACATCCCTTACAAAGGCGCATTGTGTTGTATAATGCCATTCAGCTGGCTTGGCCTGAAATATTTAGCTGGGCATTGAAAGAAGGTGAACGCACCACTACCCTGAATCCATCATTTGCTTCCTTTCTAGCAGCCACCATCATCACTCAGCTAAAGGGTGGCGATGTAGAGCCAAAATGGCCTCCCTGAAGGTAGCATTTACTGGGCTCCCACGCCAGAAATGAGGGGTTCTTGGTCAGGCTTCATCACAGAGACTTCCCAGAAGTCCAGGGCACAATGTTGACTCTAGCACTCCTGCCTTTTATTTACTCCAAGAGCATTTCATCTTCAACACTTGAGCCCACTTCATCAGGGCCGCGCGCTCAGGGGCCGCATGATTTATCAGCGCGTCTGCAGCCCCTCCATACAGTTGGCCGGAGCTGTTCACTATGTGCTCGCTCCCATCGCCGCCCCTGAGGGATGGAATCCTAATTAAGCTGGAAAGGGGGCCGGGGTGGGTGGCTCGAGAGAGAAAGCAGGAACGCAGCTCAGCTAGTGCTCACGCACGCGCATGTCACTCTGGCATTTGTGATTTCATTAGTCCTCTGGGTCCTGTGAGGAATAAATTACAGAGGAGCAGCTGTATGTGTGTGTGTGTGTGTGTGCACGTGCATGTGTGCGCGCGCATGTGTGTACGCGTTCTGGCGAGCGAGCGGCATGTTTATGCATTTATTCATGTGTCAAATTATGATGCCAACCATGACATCCAAATCCGGTGCAATGGCAAATCACCCCAGCACACGAGATGCCAGCTTCTTTTTTCTCTGCTGATTTTGAAGCATTATACCAATATCAGCCCACACATCACGAAACACATGCACTGCAACAGCCACTGTTAGAGGCTAATTAAAGACTGTGAATACTCTTCAGTTTGAGATTGCTCTTCACCAGGACTCTCTTGCCTACGCCCTCATTCCCCCATATGCCTCTCCACACACCCCCCCCACACCCCCACCCTCAACACAGCCCCACCCCCACCTGCACACAGTGCTGACGCGGCACAACGCTCCTGGTGTTCTGGACGGTGAAAGCGCTGAGTCAGGCTGGGTTGCACCATCCCCCGTCCCCCGGGCAGAGGTGCTACGAGCAGGGCCTCATCAATAATGGAATGTCCCCCTGAACGGCTGGCGCTGGAGATCTCCAACCAGGGTAGCTCTTTCCCAGCCTGGGTAGTCTCTAAGGAGCGCCCCATCAACCCCCCACCGTAGTCATGGCACATACAGTTTTCCTTCAAGCATGTGGTCGCGCCTGTAGCCATATCTAGTGCTATGAAAAGTGAGCCACTGCAGGCCCAGTGCAGGACTACACAGGGGAAATCATGCTCCCCATGTCGACTCCTGGGGCATTCTGATAATGCAGATTTTAAAGCTGTGGTGATACAAAATAAGCTTCTGATTTACTAGCAATGGAACAGCATAGATGTTTTTAGATTGGCAGCTAATTGAGAGGATCCTGATTGTGCTGTAACATTTGCACCATGCAAAGCAGGGGAGGGGGAATGTGGATTTTTGGGAAGAACGTTTTTCAGAACCACCCCCGTTCCTGAGGTTCAATCAGCAGCCGTTCCAGACATTCCCGAAACCTCACCGCCTGTTACCACTTGCCTCCTCACTTCCTTTCTGAACTTCCCATACAAAAAGCTGGAGAGAACAAAATGTGGGTCCCCCAGTGGCTTAGCACAACTTGTTTGCCTCAGTTGCCCATGGCTGGTTCTCTGGCACATGGCTGTTCGTGTTTGCTTCTGCTCTACACTGCATAAACAGCGATGGAAAACAGATGGCGAGTGTATACCTCTCAGCAGTACCTCTTCTGAATGAACCATGTGCAGAAAAATGACAAGCCATCTACTGAGAAGAAAGAAGGCCTTGGAAATATATTTAAAAACGACATACACTGTTGACACAAAGCTGTTTTCCAAACAACTCCGAAACAGAGATCAAGTTGGTTTGCGTGAATGGATGATTTCTGTTTGTTGAAGCCAAATAATAGAACAGCAGGAAGATAGGAACCTCCCTAATAACAAGCATTGTTCATAATGAAGACTGTTAAAGTAGAGATATTCTCGAGATATCCCTATGTTTCTTTTTAAAGAAAGGAAAATCATTTGTATGTGTCTTTATTGTTTGGGGAGTGCACAGCTTAGTGGCTTGGCCAGAGAGTTCTTCTTCCATTTCTTCAAGCTCACTGAGACAGTGTAGTTCTACTTCTGCTTCACATTTTCAATACAAAACATATCCTGCCTGTTCATAAAAACACACATCGATTTGTGAACACGAGAGACCATCCAGCAGTAACCAACTTTTAGATGAATTTGATGTCTGCTTTCAAATTGACCAGGTTTAAAATCCGATCTTTCTCATTCTCATCAGGGTCTTAGCTGAGGGCATCGATTTCCCATCCCGGGGCTCTGGTAGGTTTACTGGTAGGTTTGCGATGACGTTTCGATGGACTGTCACTCTACTCTACTGAACAAAAAAAATTGCAAGGAGATCATAAATTTATTATATATTCTTCATAAATTGAAGAACACTTTCTCCATGTGCAAAAATGCACCCCCATCCCCCGTGCTCTTAGTCTGCTTGGATCAATACCCTAAAAATTCCAGACGAAGCAGTTTAACATATTCTTTGATCATCACTAATTCTACCCGGCAAAGGAGTACAGATTTTTGCTCTTATTACTCATTTAGCGGTAGGAGAGCAGCTCCTGTTGCCATGAAAACAGACTATTTATTTATTTATTTATTTGCAATGCCTCCTCCAAGGAAATGGTTATGTCATTTATTGATTCCCAGTGTGTGCAAGTTTTTAGTATTGTGGCTCGCAGGCATATATGAGGATGTCCAGTAGAAATGCAACTGTTCTTGGGCTTGGGCAACTCTGAAAGATATTCCCAAACTAAAATAGGATCTGGAATAGGTGCTGGTCAGTGTGTCACTAGCCTGGCCACAAGGCGATATGTCACTGGTAGCTTTTTGTGTTTCTCCTCATGCTGCCATCTTTCTCTTTCTTATACTGAGGACCCAGCTGGAGACAGTTGGTGTGATGTGGCATATCAGGGGCTGATATCAGGGGCTGATGCACCAGCATCAAACATTTACACACATCCACCCTCCCCTTCCTGCACAACACATGCATACACCCCACACACACTGTGCCGAGACTACGAGGCCTGTTCGTCTTCTGCAATGTATATCTCACACATAGAAGATCACGCTCTTCACAACTAGCCGACGGTGAATGGAGTGTGGATACGGGTGTAATGCACCTCCCGTGTGGCATAAGTCATAAGGAACCTTCCAGGCAGGAATTCATGACAAACACATGCACGCACACACATGTGCACCGAAGACATACCCAATTTTCTCAAAGCACACACTGCACTCCTAACTCGTCCCAGCTCCATTATCAGGAACAGTCCTGGATCTCCACGGATAAGCCCCTCCCCCTCCCCCTCCTTTCATGCCCATTTTCAGCTCCTTCTCCCAGGTCTGGGGAGTATACTGAGACCCCCATTGAGGCTGTTGCCCTGCATGGGTCATTCAAAGGACACCCGGCCTTTGGTCAATATCTGAAGCTAGCATATCGATCACTAGACATAGATGGCTATGGATCTAAATTGACCCACATGGCAGTCCACAGTTCATTTTCTATGTAGCAGTCAAAAGAGAATTTAGGGAAGACATAATAAAGCAATGTGTATCGCTGAATGAAATATAATTTGCCTGTGGGTCAGTTGAATTAACCTACAATTTCCTATGGTGAACACTGCAGCGACTGAATAGCCAACACTGCTGGAGGCAATGATCCTATTATAAAGATAAAAATATGTTTTCACAATTATTTTTGACTAGTTTCACTTTTCTATCATAATAAGCATGTGTTGTATGTCTTGCATTTTTCAAAATGACCAATATAGACACCATTACAAGCAAAATCACACCATTAGTATATCATAAATTGCAGATAAAAATATAATTTCATTTTGTTGCCTATAACACTGATACCTGTAAACTGATGTCCAAACATGCAGACAGTTTAAGGTGCCATGATTAATTAATGAAAACAGTGTAAAATATAATGCATTTTAGTATCAAGAATCATTTCATATATAACAGAGAGTGTGCAAATCATTTGAAGGAGGACAGAATTACTTTTGGTACATGAAGTGCCAGACACAAAAAGCTACCTAGTCTTGTGTACAAGCAGGTAGCAGGCACTAACCCTATATCCTAACCCTAGCCCTGTGTACAAGCAGGCAGCAGGCACTAACCCTATACCCTAAACCTAACCATAACCCTATACCCTAACCCTATATCCTAACCCTAGCCCTCTGTACAAGCAGGCAGCAGGCACTAACCCTATACCCTAACCCTAGCCCTGTGTACAAGCAGGCAGCAGGCACTAACCCTATACCCTAACCCTAACCATAACCCTATACCCTAACCCTATATCCTAACCCTAGCCCTGTGTACAAGCAGGCAGCAGGCACTAACCCTATATCCTAACCCTAGCCCTGTGTACAAGCAGGCAGCAGGCACTAACCCTATACCCTAACCCTAGCCCTGTGTACAAGCAGGCAGCAGGCACTAACCCTATATCCTAACCCTAGCCCTGTGTACAAGCAGGCAGCAGGCACTAACCCTATACCCTAACCCTAGCCCTGTGTACAAGCAGGCAGCAGGCACTAACCCTATACCCTAACCCTAGCCCTGTGTACAAGCAGGCAGCAGGCACTAACCCTATACCCTATCTCTAACCCTAAAACTAACCCTAGCCCTAGCCCTAGCCCTAACCTTAACCCTAACCCAGTGTACATGCAGGCAGCTGGCATCCACTGCTCCACCCACAATCCCAGCCCCAGATTTGCTCTGCTCATTTAGTTAAGCAGGTCTCCCTTCCCCCAGCGCCATGAGACCGAGGACATGAAGAGTAGTGAGACACTAGCCACTTGCTCTGCTCCCTTGTACCCTTGCACCCTCGCTTCCTTGTGTCTTCGTCCCTCACTCCCACACACCAGCAGGAGAGGTGGACCCAGCTGGGCATCTGGTTGATGACTGCAGCCCTGCCCCTCCATTAGGCTGGGTAGTGCTGAGTGACATCCTCGTTACATGGCTGGTCCTTTTATTGGTAGACACTATGCAGTAGGTTTGTGTGGATTCATATATGCCAAAACTCTAGTTCCAGGCCAAAAGTGGGTTATTCACACTTGCACTTTATCTTCTGCCTGAAAATGCTAACAGATCCCAGTTTCCATGTCCATTTTTGAATCCCGTCCAACCCCCCACTCCCCCTATATGTGGCTAAACCCACTAACCTGATTCTGAGCCACCGTCTACGGCAGCGATATGAATTCAAATGAAATACCTGCTGGCCATTAGGAGCTAAAAGGGTGGCATTTTCCCATATTGAAGCTCAAACCACTCACAGGTCTGAACAATGCCCCGTTGCATGTCACGATGCGGCTCCTACACATCCTCTAGCTCACACCCACTACCAGCACACAGCAGCGGACAAGACACACAAGCAACTTGGATCTGTTCCTATGACAAAACACATACGTTTCCAACGGTGACCGCCCCCCCCCCCCTTTTTTTTTTGTCCCCGCGAGCAGCCCTTATCACGTCAAATGGATGCCCGGCAAATGCACCGTAATCAAATTCCTGATGGAGGGTAATTAGTTCAGCTCCAAGCTGAGGCGGTAGGCTAGACGCCAGCTTAACTGCAGCAGCCAATGGGGTCCCAGTGTTCTTCCTGCATGCCCTACCGACATGGCATACCTAGCACAAAGAGACGACTGGGTAGAAACGCAATGGCGGTTGATCAACCAGGTAAACAACTACATGAGAAAAAAGGTAGAGCTGTATTTTAGACATACATGGAATACGGATGTGCGAATCAAAACAGCTACATGAAAACTGATGTAACTGCTTGAGCAAAACATGCATATGTGAACTCCTGCGAATGACAGTTGATTCAAATGCATGGCATCGGGGCAGTGATTCCAGTGCCAAGTAATGTGGCCGTCTCCGAAATGTTCTATTCCAAGACCTGACTAAGTCAAGCCACCTGTTCATGCTACATATGAAAAAGCCAGCGAAGGTTCAAAGGCTCATTCTCTTTGACAGTGTGCTGAAAGACACAAATATCCTTATACAAATACACACCGTAAGAACACAGGTATACGGTGGTGTTTGTCTGAATAATTGGTAGCACCAATCCACTCTGGAGTGTTAAACCAAGCAAAGATATGTCAAGGAATCAAGGCACCTTCTGAAATGAAGGGAGCTACTGACTCTAAACCCTCATACTCTCTTTAATCTAGTCAATGGGCTCACGTATGCTAGCACTTCAGATTGAACCTTTTTTTGTGATTAGTACAGCTATTCCTGCTCATAAATGGACAGGCTCCACGAGTTCTGGCTCCTGCCCTGTCGTGGCTCTGTCTCCCAGCCTAGAGAGTGCGGGAGGGGTGGGGGGGTGGGGGGGGGGGGGATTCTCCGAAGTTAGAAAAGTTAGCACAAGCTTAGCATGCTTCAAAAGAAGCCCGATTTCGCTTCAGGAGAAGAAGAGATCGCTCTACTCGGCTGTCAAGAACCTTCAGCAGCACCTGCTGAAATTAAGGATAGATCAAGCAAGACAGTGGAGATGCAGAGGCGCCGTGCAGTGCTGTGACGTGCACAAGCGTACTTTCCCTCATCATTTTTTTTTCATGGAGGGCCTTTATTTCATCATTCTGCTCCGCTATGCCATTTGGAAGGTTTTCCTGAAATCAGGGGCAAAGGGTGGATTGTGCGGCAATACCGAGCAACTGTGGAGAGAATACATTCACTACATCTTGAGATTGCGGGTTTAGCACCTGGCTTGATTCTGAGCAGTCCAATCGGGTTTCTGTGAGGGCTGGGAGAGACACAACACCATATCCCATGATACCACCACAGGGACTTGACCCAGATAGCAATCCAACAGGAACGTGTCAGAGCCCTTTGACCATACACTACAAAGGCAATCATCCTTAAAGTCTTGTGCCCAATTTTGGCCAAGACCTTTAGATATCTCTATAGTCCAATACATCTTTAATGGCATGCCTTATTTCAATGTGTGTTGTAGACCCTCATTGGAATCTATATATAGATCATAAAGCAACATCCTGCAACACTGTAGTGCATCGGTACTCACACAGTGAGGCCACCTGGGCCCAGTGCCTGCACCATGAGCAGCACCCTGGCCAAGAAACTGCACAGTCATCCCAAACAACAGGGCCATTTTGTCTCCACAGCTGGCCTCCACTAGTGTAATGTGTCAAGCTCAGAGCTGAATAACTCCACCAGGAGGATGCGTCCCTCCCACCCCAGCCAGCTTTAGCTAAGAGTAAAAAAAAAATCACTAAAAAACTCTTTTGGCTGGAAAAGTGTGAAAAAAATAAGTTCCCTGAGTGGTGGGGCGAGGCCAGTTCTGAAGGTCGGCCTCCTGGTGAAAGCAAGGTCGGTTACGGAGGTGGTGGATTCCAGCGCCCGTCACAAGGCCATTCCGGCAGTCCTTGAAAGCACTCGGGGAGCCCTTGATGTGCACCCCTCCCCAACCATCCTCACGCATAGCAGCCCAGTATTACCATGACGACGACAATGGAGTGACACAGCACGTTTATGGCTGCGGCCCCCTTCAGGCATGAGTCATTGCCAATGCTCAAAGAGAGTCACTCCGCCACCACTGCCAAGCTTCTCCTGTGCGAGGTCACGCTCACAGTCCCCAGACCACTCGCCATGGCAACTGGAGAGCCAGCGTGGCAGTGTAGGATTTCGGGTGGGGGTGTGGAGGGGGTGGAGTGGCGTAACAGAGATGAACAGAGGATGCGGAGAGGATGGTATACGGCTAATGCATCTGCCAGTGATGGCCCCTTTCAACGCAGCTACAGCGCAGTCGAGATATATTCATAAGATCCACCTGACGTATT
>NC_137504.1:14220000-14225000 GCF_041902795.1 Electrophorus electricus
GCGAGGCCTACGGACAGCTGTTGCTTATAATCTGTTTTGTGGTTTATTTTCTCTTCTTTCACCTTAACCTTGCACTCTTTGTCTCTCTCACACACTTCCTCTCTCTATCACACTTACACACACACACACATACACACAAGCAGCTGGTATTGACCTCGTCAAAAAAAAAAGTCAGAGATTGTTTCATGTTACCTTGTTTTCCTCTGTCCTCTAATCCCTCTACTTCTGTGGTTCTCTCTCTGCGGGCTGCAATCCCACACCACTGCAACATGGTACATATAAGAGGTGTAACAGTCAGAACCATGGACTGCAGGCTTGGTGCAACTTTATGCAATCTATCCATGTATTTGAAAATGTACACAAATGTACAATTTATAACCTTACATACTACTTAAAAAAAAAAAAAAGTCATACAGGTACATTCTCATATTTATTCACCCTTTTCTGTTACTGTTCTACAGCTAAACACCAGGCTTCTGCACCACTTATGACATTAGTGGAATGCTGACTCCAACCAGCTTATAATGAATTACTTTAGCATTTGTTGGTTAAATATTGGATATAATTTAACCCTTCAGGCATTTGTTGGTTAGATATGACTAAATGGCCCTTACTGGCATTTGAGATCTCATAGTCCTAATTGACAGTTACTGGCTTGTAATCATTAATAGCAACACTAGAATTTGTTGGTTAAACATTCCTCTAAGAGAAGGGGCCTATTCAATAAGAAGAGAAGGTGAAAAAGCAAATCAAAAAGACAGAGGGAGAAAAGACTCCACAGCTCTAAAGCTTTAAAGCTCCTCTTATCATTTTTGTTTTGGCTTGACAGTTGTTTGTCTTTTTTTTGTCCATGTGTGTACACAAAAGTCTTATCTGGGTGGTTTGGTGAGTCACGTGACATCAGAGGGCAGGGGAACGTAACACATTCACACACAACACACAAAGCACACACACACAAAAAAAACACCCTCAGCAACAAACAAAAAAAAAAGAAGAAAAAAAAGACATAACACACATCCACGCAACATATGAGGTTTTAACACAGACAATAACGAGTTTAACCCATATTCTAGCTGTTTTGTGGAGTTAAGTGTGATTTTGATAGCAGGACACATGACTTGGATATGAGGCACTATATCACTGGCCATCTCTGGCAAATGTCAGTAGCACCCAGTGATGATGTCATCAAGCTTATGACTTAACAGAGCTGATGCTGTCAGAGGTGACGGTGTGGGGGCTGACGCTATCAGGGCTTGAGCTGCGGCTGGAAGCGTTGGCGTGCCCGCTAATGGGAACAGCAAAAGGGGTGAAACATTAAGATTTTAATGCAGGCCAAAGGTCAGTTGGGCCTTTCACCCTGAACAAGCTCAATGCTTCACAAGGACACAAAGACGCATGAATACACATGCACGCGCGCACGTGCACACACACACACACACACACACACACACAGACAGAGCTGCATATGGGGAGCCTATGAAAACATGCTTTTAGACCATGCAAGTCTCTCTCTCTCTCTTTCTCTCTCTCTCTCTCTCTCTCTCTCTCTCTCTCTCTCTCTCTCTCTCTCTCTTGCGCTGTGTGTGTGTGTTATGACACACACCAGGATTCCATACTCAAATGTCCAGGCACACCTACACACATGCACACACAGACACACACACACACACACACACACACACAGACACACACCAGGGAAATGCATGCAGGGACACACACTTCTTCCTTCCTGGATTATCACTTTATCTATGGTTTAGCATCTGCACAAGGCAGACTCAGCCCTTTCCCTCCTGCTCACCACCTCAGACTGCAGTCCACCGTTAGTGACCAGGCAGCTCGTGTGCTACTACACTCTCCCTGTGGTGGGGGGCCGGGTGGGCGGTGTCGGCATTCGGTGACTGTTGGGGTGGGGGCTATGTAACAGCTTGCTCTCTCACCATTACTGACCTCTGTGAGAGAATAACATGTACTACCCCGTCTTTGTCTTTGTCAGATTTGATATCTGAAGGGGAGGATTGTTATTCCATAAGGCAAATCAAAGCATCTTGTTTCGCAAACAGTGGGAGAGCGCTGTATGTATGTAGATAAGTAAATATGTAAATATATAAATATGTTTATGCACGCAGGCATGTTTTCACACACCGCGGCCTTCCCTAACATCGTGCTGCATATTCATGAACGCATAATAAACTGTAAGGCTGTTTACACCTTATGACTGCTGCTTTCCGAATCTTGTAAACACATAAATAAATTCACAGCACGCCCAGTGCACACCCACATGCACAAGACATGGTTGTGAGGAGAAAATCAACAAAACAGCAAACGGAAAAACATGGATTGTGAGTTGACTGCTTGCTAGTTGTAAACAGCTTGGTAATATATACTGGAAAAAAGATTTTAAACATTGTATCTCTGGTACTTTCCCTTTCAATAGGGCGAATATTTTTCTCTTCTTTTTAATATTCAAATTCTGTATCACAGATTAAAATGGTGATGAGGAGATCTTTAACGTGTACCAACTTTTTGACAGAACTGTACGAAAGCCTAAATTAAGTTGGAATGTCGAACCTTTAATAACAAAATGAATGTGACCATTAGTGTGACTGCAAGATCTGTTCGCATGAAGTCTGTGAATCCCACACCTACTGAGACGCGTTATTGGGATGCCCCATAGGTTACTCCACAGTGAGGTTTTTCCCTGACACCCACACGTGAGGAGTGACCAGTGAAACAAAGATGTGTGATATTAGTGGGTGTGGCCAAACAAGTGGAAGATGATTGGATGAGGGTGTGGCGATGGAGCAGCCAATAGCTGCTCCGTCGACAGGTTAAAAATAAAAGCAATTGACAATGAAAGAATCAATTTTGTGAATATGTTAGTTTGGTACAGTAAATGCTCTGTGATAGTTTTGCTACTTGCTACCTGTAGCCAGATCAGATTATCTTTGGTAAATAGCAGTGTAAAACATATTGGTTCAGTAAGCCATTGGTAAATACAGGCAAGTGGTATTCTTCTATGCTATAAGCATATGATGAAGGATTCTGTGAGACAAAAGGTGCTGCAGAGATTCATCACCAAAATGTAAGCCCTCGATGGAAGAAATTAATGTCCAGACATGCCACTTGCAACATACTGACCAAAGGCTTCTGATAGCAGGACACTCCCTATATGTAAGCAGAGCTGCCAACTGTCCTGACATTAAGCAAGGTTGCTGTGCAGACCGGTGTGTTTAAAATGCTCCAATAGTTTCAAACGAGTAATATATCGCATTTACTAGTGAATGGGCATCTGCTGTAGCCTGCTGGAGGGAAAAGATGACATTACAACATACCCTGTAGCAAGCAGGAGGAAAGAACCAGACACGGCTCTTCTACCTACGTGGCAGAGACTGTAGAAGTCATAGGATTCTTTAAGATTGCTCTATGATAAATTTGTGAAAGGTCAGAGTCTAAACCCCTGTATACTAGGAGTTACTGTGGTGGGGTTTTAGAGGAATCTTACAGGTGTATAGGAAAAAGGAGAGCTTCAAATAAAATAATATACTAACATGATCTTGGACTAAACATGCACACCTAGAGTGCAAAGGTCATCAGACATATCGTATGTACAGAGACAAGGCTAACTTTATTAAAACAGTTTCTTTGTGATATGTTTTGAGAATATTAATAGGATTAAAGAGTTAATATAAGGTTGAAAACATCTGAGTCTCTTGGATTCTGTGGTATATTTTAAATAACTGTATGCCCTTTCATGCTCATACCTACTTGTCCTTTTAATTTATTATAACTGAAAAGCCTACATTCTAGTAAATATGAGTATAAGTATTAGACTATAATTGGCTTTGTGTAAGCTGTAAGTGGGTCAAAGAACATGTGTGTTTGTGTGTGTGTGTGTGTGTGGGTGTGTGTGTACATTATCATGCAAACTTGCTTCAGTCACATGAGCAGTGTGTGTCTGTGTGTGTACATATATAAGAGCGTGACCTGATAAGTGCCATTGCCCTCACATGCTGTTGTGGAATGAGAAGTCGAAGAGTCACACCTAGTAGTAGCTGTGTGTGTGTGTGTGTGTGTGTGTGTGTGTGTGTGTGTGTGTGTGTGTGTGTGTGTGTGTGTGTGTGTGTGTGCACCCCATGACTTCTATCTGCTACACCTTATAGCCTACCTTCATGACTTCTTTTACTAAGTATGGCTTTCATGAAGTTCTATATTCACTGTAAGCCACTGACTAGAACTTGCTTAATTCGCTTATATTATATTTTGAAAGAACGAACTACATGAAATCCATTTAGTCTCGCTTTTTTGCACACATACCCACAGTAGCTTTGTGTATGAGGCAGGATAAATGATGTTGGCAGCCATGAGCTGGACTAGATCAGGGCCTTTTCCTTTTTAGTCGGCAAAGAGCACTGAATCGTTGCATCTTCTGCAGCGTTTGTTGCACTGTACAATGGGCATGAAAAAGTGTTTACATCTTCATTTTCTTCCTCTTTTTCTTAAAACATGTGGCTCGCAGTTGTTGGTACAGAAAGTCATTTATAGGGAAGGCATAAACATGAGTCCTAATATGTTTAGGACACACTACATGCGTTCTGATAGGTTCAATTCATTGTTGATTCATTTTGTATTAAAGGATCTCAATTTCAAGGGTAGGTGAGTATTTAGGGACTTTTTGCAACACTGGTGAAATCCCATGGAACTCGGTGAGAAAAACGTCTAACATAACCTGCATTGCTTCATTTCCACAAAAGTATTGTTATCAGGACTGAGCGTGCACGTACCAGCCCATGGGTGTGTGAGCTCACATTCAGTCACACACACACACACACACACACACACACACACACACACACACACACACTTACAAACACACACACACCCACACATACACACAGGGAAACAGGTTTACTTTAACAAGGACTACAAGTGTGGAGTATTGGGAATACCCACCCATCCCCACCACTGCCAGTGATTGGCTAGGACTAGCATGGGATAATGGG
>NC_137504.1:14230000-14292500 GCF_041902795.1 Electrophorus electricus
GAAAAAGAGGAGGATTCTTTGATGGGTTTTCATTTTACACCTACTTCTTCCCTCTCTCATCCATCCCACTCTCTCTCTCCCTCTCTCTCTCTTCCACCCCCCACACTCTGTCATGTGGCATGAGAAAGTTGAGCCTGTAGCCTGTCTTTAAAGATGCATGAGGCAGTCCTCTGCAGAAACCTCCACTCCCACATACACTCTCTCTCCCACTTGCTCTATCTATCTATCTATCTATCTATCTATCTATCTATCTATCTATCTATCTATCTATCTATCTATCTATCTATCTATCTATCTATCTATCTATCTATCTATCTATCTATCTATCTATCTATCTCTTTCCCACATGCACACATACTTTGCAGGGAGAGTCTGCCACCCCCATCCACACATGGAGCTCAGTGTTTCAGGTTCTTGTGGACGAGCCTACGCTCCTCGTTACGCGTTACGCACTGTCATCGCCAACAGTCGTGTGGCAACCGTGACGGTGCACGCGCTCCTTTGTGGGACAGAGCCGACAACCGACGTGCTCCCATTTGAAAGGCCGGCAGGCACACAGAGTAATCGTGCGTGGTGCAGCCATGATGGGCGGGCTTTCTGACACCCTGGGTGGGGCTATTTCTAGAACGGCCCAAAGCACAGCAAGACTTCCTTGTCCCCCACACAGGGACATGCAGGGAGGGAAAGAGAGAAGAGGAGGGAAGATGAGAAAGAGAGAGCAGGCACGGCAAGGGAGACAGGGAGAGTGTGAGATAAGGGAGAGAAATCAGGGAGAATGGTGGAAAGGGAGTGTGAGATAAGGGAGAGAAATCAGGGAGAATGGTGGAAAGGGAGTGTGAGATAAGGGAGAGAAATCAGGGAGAATAGTGGAAAGGGAGTGTGAGATAAGGGAGAGAAATCAGGGAGAATAGTGGAAAGGGAGTGCGAGATAAGGGAGAGAAATAAGGGAGGATGGTGGAAAGGGAATGCGAGATAAGGGAGAGAAATCAGGGAGGATGGTGGAAAGGGAGTGCGAGATAAGGGAGAGAAATCAGGGAGGATGGTGGAAAGGGAGTGTGAGATAAGGGAGAGAAATCAGGGAGGATGGTGGAAAGGGAGTGTGAGATAAGGGAGAGAAATCAGGGAGGATGGTGGAAAGGGAGTGTGAGATAAGGGAGAGAAATCAGGGAGGATGGTGGAAAGGGAGTGTGAGATAAGGGAGAGAAATCAGGGAGGATGGTGGAAAGGGAGTGTGAGATAAGGGAGAGAAACCAGGGAGAATGGTGGAAAGGGAGGGGCAGAGGAGTGACCGAAGTCACACAGAGCATGAGAGAGCTTCCCCAAGTTCTCCTCTCCTAAATATTACGCGCCTCATCTGTGTCTGAATCGGGAAGCACCCCCGGGATGTCAGCCATGTACTGAACCGGATCAAACGAACTCTGTTTCAGCGTTAGTCCTCGGATCAAACAGACTTATCAGCTGCAGACTTTGACCTGAATTCAAACTTCCATCACCTTCAAAACAGACACAGTGAGGCACAATTCTGCTTCACTGGGGGCCATTTGAACAAGCCCTGTCCTAATACTGCACTTTTCTGTCTATGTTCAAACATTATACATAAGTACAAAAGACCAGAATCTGTACTGACTGCGAATGGCAGATCTATGGTCAGTTCAGCTCTCATTTAGACAGGAGACTCTGATCTCAGATCAGCTGGTGACTCTTCTAAAGACTGCGAGCTGAGATGAGAGGGAATTAGCGCCCTCTAATGGCTTTGCCCATGGCCTCTGTCAAGGGCATTCTAGCATTGCCTCAGTGGGGGCCTGCACTGCAGATATACAGCAAGGGCACATGGTCTTGCACTAATACTGAACTAAGACCGCTAATGAGCCAAACTGATTCAGAATCAGGACTCTTGCTCTTATGATGTTTCTAGACTAATCTTTGTTAACCCACCCAGACACCATCTTTTGTTTGTGTTATGATGACTAATATAAGACTGAGGCCCTAATCACCCTTAATCTTATTTTCAGTGTCATGACATTCAAGGGCAGTCCCCACATAATTCTGCTTTCTTTGTGCATCATGGAGAAAAGCGTGCTGAATTTGATCAAGCTGACCATGATATGTCAGCCTATTATTAGCATAACCCACCAGCCAGAAGGGAACCTTCAGGGTCTTCACTCCAAGTAACACTACATCCACCCGAGCTTTCATCCAACCATCCATCCATCCATGCATCAGCCTACTACCCAAGAATGGCCTGGCAGGTGCTTGTGGCCTGGACTGAACTACCATCGCATCAACACACATTGATACTGAGCAAGAAAACACCAGGGAACACCAGATCCAGACTATATTGTGGGGTGCCATTGGTATATTACCAAAGAATGGGTATAGAGACGTGTAGACCAAGTGTAGAAACCCCCCCCCCCCCCCCAACCCAGCTGATTTTTAATATGCCTGTGGGGCCTAACTTCGTCCCACACTCTCACACAATCCCAGAGGGACGTCACACCCCACACCCTACATCAGGCCATGGACTTAAAACGAATCCATGAGGGGGTTGACAGTATCTCACTTTATCCCCAAGCCTGCAGCGCAGCAATACGTCTCGAGTCAGCTCCATCAGAAACCGCACGGAGACCCCGGTGTGATTGTGCAAGTGGACAGGGCTGAGAGACACGCCTTATCTGCCTCTCTAGGGGAGAGTAGGTGGGGAATGAGTCTCAGGAGACCACCACCCCCCCGCCCCCACCACCCAAACACTGCACCAATTGCAAATTCTTCCCAGTCAGAATTGCTTGTGTTATACTATTCCCTGTATCCCTGGTTGGGAAGACGAGTTATAACACCTAATATCATGAAGTTATACAGTAGCTTGTGCCGCCTTTTTACGTTCAGATGGGTCGTTAATCCTTAAAACATTTAGTAATTCCTGCCTCTCACAAAGCCACCTGAAAAGTAGCTGTAAACGGAAAATAAATCTGACTTATACACATTTTCCATTCACCTCGAATGTAGTCAGTCAAGACATGTTTGGTGTCCAAATTTTGCTTCTTTAGCTCTTGCACTGTAGCTGTCATGATATCTTAGCCAACAAATAATATAAGATTATGAGTAGCAATTAGCACTGAAGCGGTGCTAATTAATTTTCAACCCAGGGTTGCAAGTGTTTGAACTGGAGCTATTTCTGGTGAAGGGTAGCCGGTACATTAGTTCTCAACATTTTTGAAAATGATTCCCTAACTTTGGATACAAGCCCAAAGAGCCATAAAGGATTCCTTTCTGTCATTATAATTACCTTCTTAACACTGGAGTCATAGTTAAAATTGATATAATAAATAACCATTTCCATAACAAACTGCATCCATAACATTCAAAATGGCTGTCATCCACAAGGTCACAGCTAGGGCACGTGACGGAATGTTTTTGAAAATCGAGAACACTCTGCCCAGGGATCTTCCCCGTGGTCCTGACATCTCTGAAGGCTTCGTACAGTTCCACACCCATTCATTGTCTACCAGTGTGATTATAAATATGAAACTGGGCTTACCTATCGCTGTGTTTGGTGTCGACAAGCTTCTTAATCTACATTTTCCTTCAGCAACGTCACATGAATGCCTTCTTTACTTATCTATCCCAGACTGGTTTCTGCCTCCCTCCCAGAACAACGTCTTCCCACAGCCAATTTACTTTGCGTCCTCTACATTCTCTGTGCATCTAAGCCACGTAGATGAGGCGTTAGATGAACAGTGATATTGTGACCTGACCCACACAGCGTTTTCCGCTTCCCATCGGCTCATAACTGCAGTCAATGGAAGTCCGTACTGGGCAGCATTTCGTAGGAGAGCATGTGGGCCTGGGAATTTGCAGGGTCAAAGAAGCTTACAACAGATCTTTCCATACGGGCCTACTGAACCTGCATGCAGAAAATGACACTCTTTGTTGCGATGATTTGCCTGTGACACAGTGGAGCCATTATATGCACTCACAGAAACTGACATATATGTTTAGTCACTTGCTAAGCGCTGCCAGTGAAAGATCCAACTCCTTCACAAACAAACAAACAAACAAACCCCCAAAAGGACCAAAAAACAAAAAAAGACGCAAACCAAACACCAAATGATCAAGCAACAGCCATATCTGATGTCATGTACTTACACAAAGGCATTCTAGAGCTCTAAACTGCCTGGAAAGCTGCCACACCCTCACACACACACACAAACACACACTTCTCACTCATATACATGTACACACACATAGGCACGCACACCACGGGAGTGTTGCCCGTCGCTGTTCTTTTCAGGTAACCATGCCGACCACGCAGATGGCCGATCCGATCCATTCCAAACAGAGTGATTGCTGTCGCTGCCAGCAGAAGGAATTATTAATAGTCTGCAGTCTTAGAGCTGCGAGAGGCCCATCCATCTTTCCTGGTGCCTGCCATTGGTCAAACGCCTACCACCATCCAGCCCGATGAAGCATCGCATCCTTGAAACTCTGCTTGGACGGGCAGACAGCCGGACATTGCGTAACGCCACCCCCAAACATCAGGAGGTCAGGGCTGGCAGGCTCTAGATCATTCAACCAACCTCACTAGTCTGTGTGTGTGTGTGTGTGTGTGTGTGTGTGTGTGTGTGTGTGTGTGTGTGTGTGTGTGTGTGTGTGTGTGCATCTGTTTTGCAGAGCTAAAAAAATGTCTCTAGAAACACACTGTGTCAGCCTAGCCCACTTGGGAAGCCCTTAAGGTGAAGGGATGTTGATGGAGGGCAGGCTCACATCTATGCTCCTCTAATGGGACTTTTCTAGGTTGTCATTGTGCTATTGGATAAGGGGCGGACACGTTTACTCAGTGGGTGGACATGTGGGTGTATACACTCACTATTGGCTGTTTGAGATAACGGCATCCCCCATTCCCAGCTGCTGTTCCAGAGACAAGGATATGCTGGGAGTAAATCAGGTCCTCTGACACAGATTAAATCTTAGTGCTGGATTAAATTGCACCTACAATAGAGGAAATCATTCTTAGCGTATGGCCCAGGCAGGGAAATGTGACCTTGGTGTCACACTGATTGATTTTTAGCCTGTCCAATATGAAGCATTTGACAGGGTCACTTCAGCAAAGCTCAAGACAAACCAAATGATATGTGTGGCTACGATCATGTGCTCCCTCTATCACTAGACATGTAAATAAATCATCAACTAATGTGGAGATCTTGTTCAGTTGAGCAGACATGTTAATCTGATATGATCATCTTCCCACAAAGATTACAGGATGGCAGCACTGTCAGTTTAATCTAATGATTACTTCTTTTTCTCACAAGAAGCTGGCAAGGATGTTGAACGACTGCTAAACGGCACCCAGAAATGATCCACGCAAGCATTAATTAAGATGACATGAACAGCAAGAGGTAATGGGGAGTTGCGGAGTTACGATTCTCCATCATAAAAGATGCATGCAGGCAAATCCACTAAAATGTAAGTGGCTAAACTCCTAGAAACAACCCACATGTATGATCACAAAATGAAGCTTTGCTAAAGAGAGCAGAGATTGCTGTGGGATTCACTCTGCAGACTTATGCATGTAATATCCATGTGACAAATACAAATCACCCCACTGACTGCTTTTTGATATAGCCACAGTGGTTTATTTAATTCTTTGAGTGCCAGACTATTACACTTTCAAAAGCAAGTGAATGTTTCCAACAGCAATTATCTCTGTAGACGAGAAGTGACGTTCAAGGCGAAATAAAGTCCGTCAACACCCATGTCTTACTGCTGGGGAGACAGCGGATGAAGTTGCCTAGGCAACAGAAAGGACTTGTGTGCCTGTTCACTCTGAGCTGCAAATTAGGTTGTTTGGTTTTTTTTTTCATGGCCAACAGGATTCATTTGCAGAGAGTGTTGCGTTTGATGAGCTTTTACCACTGTTTGTTCAATCTTGGGGGATATTGGGAGAGAAAGCCTATAAAGTGACTTCATGGCTTTGCATGGACTGAAAAAGTACTGGCAACAGATTACATTTGCCTGTTTTCTAAGTCTAATCGCGTAACCATTTAGAGAGGCATACACCCAGTCTAGATGATCAATAAAGACTTCAATCAAGATCAGCTACCAGATATGAAGGTATACGCAAAAGGTAATGGCTTGTAATGGCTTAATGAAATAAAGGTGCACACACACACACACACACACACACACACACACACACACACACACTGTGTGTGTGTGTATGTGTGTGTGTGTGTGTGTGTGTGTGTGTGTGTGTGTGTGTGTGTACTTAAGTATATCTTTAAGTCTTTATCCGGAAGATATATTGTATCACAGCCAATGATACTACACCTCACTGAATCTGTATGTGTAGTCATTTAGATTTGGATTATGCAAAAAAAGAAAATAACAATAAATCCCATGTCCTTTAGTAAACCCAAACACCAAGCTCTAGAGACTGGGATCAGGTATGACTTAATCCATATATTTTTACTCTACTATGTGTATTATATAATGTTAATAATTGAAGGCTGAGAGCCACCAATCAGGCCGCAGGTCATTCTGCATGCCCTGTTATGCAACAGGAAAAAGCCCAAACAGCTTTGGAGAAACAGTCCGGACACGGCCCAGTTCCTTTAGCATCCCCAAGACTGAAGTCCCTCCTAACTGAACAGAAAGCCATGAGACATACTATTCCTTAATGAGGAGCAGTATATCTATACCCCACTCTTCCATAAAAAGGTAATGATTTTTCAAAATCAGCATAATTTTGAACGGCCCTAGTGCTAAACATGTATTGTGCATCCCTGTGTAAATGGTTGGTTTTGTATAACTAAGATATTTAATCATGATGACGAATAATGTTTTTTTTTTTTTCTTTCTCACAGACAAGATGAAAGTCGAATATGCTGCAGCACATGGTGGAAAAGAGCTAATCAATGCTAGGGAATGAATTCACATTCCGTACAGAGAAACTGCAGGCAGAGACTGATGTTCTGTCGCCATCTAGTGGTCAAGATTCCTTTCCGCTCAAACTCCTCATATGACCGTTTTACCGAGGATCTCTTTTTGTGTGCCACTATTAGTATGCAAGACCACAAAACGGCTTCAGAGACAGACTCATGCAGCTATTCTATGCCTATAGGCTCACGTTCATGGAGCAAATTGTTCATTACATTCGCCAAGCAGTGAATATGAATGTTTATGCAGTAGTTGCTGCGAAACTGCCTAAATGGTGGAGAATACTATGCTATGTCAGAATACCGTAATCCTATGGGACATTTTTAGCAAATGTAGGACAGATCAGTGTTTTTTAAAGAATATTTTTTTCAGTATAATTGCTTGTCAGCATCAAGTGACTTCAACCTAAGTGAGACATACATGCCCAAGGCCGTCCTGATGAAGATTGAGGTGGGGGAAAGAATTGTCTTGTAACACTTCCTCCTCCAGTGTCACCATGGTGCCGCTCCCTTGTTGCTTAGCAACACCCCCACCCACCCCCGCTCCAGCAAACTGAAGCGAACGTGGTTTACTTTCGTGATTAAAGAAAGCACCCAGGCAATGCAATTCAGACAGAGACATTACTGCATGCACAACCAGTTTTAAGAAATGTAATAATATAAAGATGTGCATTGTGTCCACCTGCACCTTTAGATGTGTCATGGAACTTTGACAGCAAATTCACTGCAACAGCACACAGCAACATGGAACTGATTGAAGGTCACCTGATGCATAACGATTTCAACTATAATGCAGTTGCAAGCAATTGTGGGGAAGCACAGTGTGGATGTCTGTAAAACTCTAAAAACAAGAGGGAGTACAGGGCATTACTCTCAGTGAATTTGAATTGTAACATAGATGACAATATATTGATTGTCAAGTTTTCTCAGGTATGCACACACACAGTGTCCATGATCTATGGTGCGTATGAAATTCCAAACAGTTTGGGTAAATCTTTAGATGATTCAGTCAAGTTTCCTCTTCTGGGCCATTTGCAGCCCATTAGTTGCCCAGTATCTGGCCATTGTTAGCCTTTTCACTTTTTAAACTGCAATTTTTCCTCCAGATGTCATGGACTGGGTTCAAGTACCAAAGCTGTAATCTATGTGGAGGTATACACACAGATACAATGTCTGCACTTTAAGGTCATTTATCTCAGTGCATAAATTAGACCGTTTTTGACATGAAGATGAAGTTCAAAGGCTGTGGGGCATTCAGGTGAAGCATCCATAACATCCCAAACTCATCTGGAAGTAGTAATGAGAACTTGATAATAGTATGTACTACCATTACAAATAAGTACATAGGATGTAGTACCTAGTTCTGAATCGGAGCTTGGAATCTTTAAATTGGCAAATTGTGGCTACCTACAGGAATTGATATATGGCAAATAAAATGACTATATGGGTATATATTGGACACCCCCACATGCACATACTTGGACAGACACTTTTTTTTAATGTTTTTAAAGATGTTTGTAGTTTATGATCTTTTGAACCTTTCAACATTTTCTTTGGAGCACACCTCACATTTGAGAGGAATGTCTGTGAACCTGGACTCGGACTGGAAATTGTATTTGGTTGAGTGCACATTTTTGTTCTTCACCATTTGTGGCTATTGTTCAAATCTCCTAAATATGTGATTATTTGTGATGTTTAAAAATACATCGACTTCTGATCATAGCGATTCTGCATATATGAATAGTTATTAAATGGGAATAAAACACTTTTGGCATAGTATTTATTTTAATATCTCTTAATGTAACTGGTTGAAAACAACTATAAACAAAATCATAACAAAAAGAATAAATGTATAACAAAATTAAATAAACTGTATCATATTGTCCTTAAAAAAGAATGTATACCTAACTTAAAATAGAAAACTAAAAACAGTCAATCCATTTCGTACGGTAGGTGGCGGTAAATCTCTTTGTAAACTAAAACTATAACAAAGAAAAAGACGAGGAAGCGTTATAAGAAGGCCTGTTAAGTATCGTTTTTTGGTGATGGCAGTTCTTTTTATTCTATTTTCTGTGGCGAAGTCATCGTATGGCGATACATAGCGTACCTACATTTCTAGCGTAAATTATCTTTCTTTCCAAGGGAATGAGCTTCTAAAACCAAGGCAAAGTAAACAGTTGGCTACTTAACTTAGCTAGCCAAAAATAAAGTTAGCTAGCTATTTATTGCAGTTAGCTATCGAGCTATCTTAACGATGGCAGAGAACACGGCTGGCGCTGCAAACCTTCCCCCGGGAGACCCCCAGCTCATAGCCCTGATAGTAGAACACCTGAAGAACCGAGGCCTGTTTGATGAATTCAGAAGAGACTGCCTGGCAGACGTGGACACTAAGGTAAACTTTAACTTGTTAGCAAAGCTAGCTAAGTGTAGCTAGCTCGTTAACATGTTTCAAAGTGTTATATTTGTTTGAGGCAATTCAGCATTTCTCTTTGCTAGCTGGCATGTTGCAAGTTGTCATATTTGCAGTTGCCTTTGTTTGTCGTTCTAGTTTATTGCTGAGGTAGACATTTTCATCTAACTGTACTGACAGATTTTCAATTTCTCTCCGATGTGGCCGCTTGTTTACCCAGTAAATTGACCCGTGTACCCCACTCTAGCCGGCGTACCAGAACTTGCGACAGAAGGTCGACAACTTCGTTGCGAGTCATCTCAGCACGCAAGAATGGAACCCCTCAATCAACAAGAACCAAGTGCGTAATGGATTGCGGCAAAGCGTCGTTCAGTAAGTGACATTCGTGTTTCAGACTGAAAAAATAGAAATTCCGCAGACTACATGCTCAGATATGAGATTTTTTAGTTATTTATTTATTTGCGATGTTTTCTGTTTATCACGTAGGTCTGGGATGTTGGAGTCTGGGGTGGATCGAATTATAACGCAGGTGGTAGACCCTAAACTGAACCACATCTTCAGGCCCCACATTGAGAAAGCCATCCATGAGTTCCTATCCTCAGAGAAGAAAGAGGAAGCAGTTTCAAATTCAAACCCAGAGGCAGAGCAGCAAGATGCAGCAAGCAGCAACACCACACCAAAAACACAATAAGGTTATATTTCAATGGCCTGTTCACAAATAACTGACTGGGTGGTGCTTGCCTGTTGACTAAACTAATGTACTCAAAGCCATTGTTTTTTGTTGTTGTTGTTGTTTTAAGTCTTTTTACAGGATTCAAAGGGCTGCCAAATATTTAGGTAATATTTAAAAGTATGAACACAATGAATACTTCGATTATTTATTTATTTATTTATTTATTTGTGTATATGTAATATATATAGATATATAGATAGACATAATGTGTGTGCGTGAGTGTATATATGTATATATAGAGAGGGAGAGTATGTGTATGTATAGATATAGATTGTGTATATATAGATATATAGTGTGTACAGATATAAATGTATGTATGTGTATATGTATGTATGTGTATATATACACTCTACCTATAGATAGATAGTGTGTATGTATGTGTGTGTAGATATAGATATGGTATATTTCAGTGTTGGATATTTTCACACTAGAAATTTTGCCTTATACAGTCTAGGTGCCATAGGACACTGTTGCTGCTTCACATGGACTTTGACGGACAGAGCATCAGTGGAATGGCATGGGCTTCTGCCGAGGAGCTGCAACCAAACGAACTGCCAGGCATTTCTGGGGAACCAGCTCAGTGGTTTTGCCTTGAGAGTCCTAGGGTGTGCAAGCATGTTTTTTTAAAAAACAAAACAAAAAAAAGACAGACATGCAGTTCTTCAGCCTATGCACCATCTGTGTCACTATGAAACCATTCATCCACACTGACACGGGTGAAGGAATAACTTAAATGAAGTCATCTCATGTAAATAAACCATTTTTGCAAAGAGGTTTAAAAAAATTTTTTAATGGAAATGCTTCCTTCCTCGCAAAATTGTAAGGGGTGTCTACAAATAAACATTACATAGTGGGGAAAATGCCTACATCCCTGTATTACTTCTGAAATTGTATTACAAGTGTAATGGATTTTGTTGTGGGAAACATTCAACATAATGACAGGAGCACAGCTTGCTGTTTCTTGAGTTTCCCCATTTGTGATGACATACTAAGGAAGAGAGAAGTCACTGGCATTTTTGCAATTCCAACTGGACATTAAGTGAAGCGAATGCCTACAAAAATTCGTTACGTTCCTTTCCGATGCAGACATGGTGTTGGGTGATTGAGTCCGTGTGGGAATGAAGGCTCCCGATACTGCAGGAAGTTGTTCTGCACTAAGCTGCAATCATTTGGAGTAGCAGTGGATTTTCTTTTTTTTGGGGGGGGGGTTGCTTATTCATGTCTTTCAGCACTGCTCTTTTGAGAATGTTCAATGGGTTGAAATGGTGGAGGTAGACACTTGTCTGTTAGTCTTGGTGGTCATGTGACCTAGGCCATACACCTGTTGCAGTAATTTTTTTTAATTGTCTCAGAATGAGTCTCTTTTAACTTTTTACCTATTGTGGCTATTTCCAGAAAAAGGCCACTTTTGATTTTTTTTTTTTCCAACATAACTTACAAATTCCTGAATAAAATAAACCAAATTCATTGTTGTGTATTGATATAGCTACAACTTACTTATTTATAGGCAGTTTCTTCAAATCGGCTTATTTTGTTGCATGTGTCAAATAAATGGTTCACATTTCATCTAATGTACACAATGTTCCATTGAGTACTCCAGTAGTATGGCAGAGGCTTCCTCCACCTGGTCATGTAAGTCTCCGGCCTCGGGGCCTTGATCGTTTCCACTGTTTTCAATAGCAAAACATGAAATAGCAAATAATCTAGGTCTGCAGCCAGATCTTATCTCAGGTTTCCAGCTCTGGTTTTGGCTATGTGGCCAATGCCCTGAAACTAGAGTACACTCATGCCAATTAAAGATACGTTGTCTTCCCCACTCCCCACCCCCCTCTGGTGAAATGTGACCCAGCCATGGTCTGGGAGGCACAATGCAGACTGTACAGGAGAAAGGGAGCTTCCTGTGGTCACTAAAATACTGTCAGGGTGAAGAATGTTCACCTCTGTAGTGAACCCCTTCCGCCCCACCTTTGTATTCCACTCCACCTGGAAGGTTAACTAGGAATTTTGTACACCCCTGAATTCGTAAAAAGCATTGACTAGTCTCTAAATAAAGACGGTTTAGCTAGTTTCTATGTTCTAAGCAAGAGGAGAAGTAGATTGGGGGAAATTTTGAAAAGGATACCACAAGATGGCATGATTTAATCAACCAGCCAGCCAGCACTTTCACCCTAGTACCTCAACTACTGAGTAATGCCAAGTTAAACTAGATAAACATGAAACAGCTGACATGATGAAGTGTGGCTAGTTTACACAGCTAATAGTTTTGTCCAGATAATAGCATAATGGCACTGTGTTATTCTAAGGGTTACATGAAGCTATCGTCTGCAGAAGAATTTAGGACTCAGATTTCTACTCCATCAGACATTAAGCTCGCAAAGTGTCGAAGTGATTTCCCAGAAGAAAACCTGCATTGTGTGAGGAGAGGAGTTACGCAGCACATTTGGCCTGCAACATGCAGCAATTAAATCCCAATGCCCTTGGAGAGCTTTGTTAATGTAGTGTGAAATTGTATGTTCAGGGCTTTGTTTGGTTGGGGTTGGAGGGAGTGAGAGTTAAGGGAAGTCTCAGCTGACCTTGCATTTGTCTTCTGGACATTTATAAATCACCAGAGTAATTATTGAATTATCCGCCCCCACCCCAACAGAAACTCAGCTGCCCAGCTGCCGCCCACTCTCGAGTTGGTCCTGCACAGGCCAGAGTCCAGGCTGCAACAGTTAAATCCCTATTGCTCTGCAAAGCCCTGCTGCATCTGTTGAGTTTAATTGCCCCCCCCCCCCCCGCACACACACACACACACACACACACACACACACACATACACTTCTGCACCTGATGGTGGAGGAGATTCATTACATCTAGTGGCTAGCTGAGATCGGCCGCAGGCAGGCCAGATGTGTGAAAGCACAAGTGCATTGTTCCACCAGCCATGCGATGTAGTTTCCAGTTCAGATAATCCTGGGAATAGAGGTGCCTTTGTGTCAAGCAGGGCTGTCAACTGCTAACCATGGAGATTGCTTATTTAGCTCTAATTGTTTGGAGAGACGTTTGGTGGCTGGTAATGAGTCCCAATACACTGCAGACATCTTCAGTTAACTGTTTTTACTTTCCAAACATTTTTGTGGTATCATCCAGTATTCACATTATTAAAATGACTGAGTTTTTTCACTGGAGTCTCTTCGCTATGAACATGGGTTCTTTTGAAGACCCTCAACCTTTGGGAAAGATACTTTTGGAAGACAGCTACAATAAAATAAGTACAGGTGTATGAAAACCTCTGTAAAATGATGGAGACATGATGAGATAAGTTGGCTAAAATGATAACAAGTCTTCTGAATGTTGCTAAACTTCAGTCCCGTAATGCCTTTATATATATATATATATATATATATATATATATATAATTGAAATCAAAACTGAAATCAACCAAATTCATGTTACAAAGTTAAGGACCAACATTCATTTGATTCAACACAACATCTTTAAATCAAACTCGTGTCGATTCAGTAGATCCCTCAAGCAAGCGGGACAGTAAGGTCAGGTCAGGAGATTCCAGTGCGGATGTCAGCATTTCCCTAATTACACTGACTTATCTGCCTGTTTTTTGGCACAGTGCTTAGACACACGTTCACCATAGCACTAATGAACATGTCGCTAACATGGCACTGTGTATGATCCCTGCTATTCTACTAGTTCAAAGCTTTGCAAGTTGTGTTCCAGTAAACCTCCCCTCAAACCACAAAGCTTGCACACACCACTGTGACATGCTCCACTGATCTCCGTGTGTTAAGTTTACGTTCCGTGACAGTGCTGGTCTTACGTGACAGCTGGGTCCTGCGAATATTGTGATCATAGCAGAAAATATGTCCTTCCCATGTTAGCTCCGCTAATAACATATCTAGTCGTGTTTGAAATTCTGATGAATTTTTCAATCTGTAGCAGAGCAGAATCAAAGCCTGGACCTTGCCTATTACTATTACCATGCTCAGCTCATTTTTTAGGCCAGTTGGATAAACAGAGGGAATGCGTATGGTCCTTTTCAAGCAAGAGAATGTGAGACTCCTCAGGAATGTAGAGCAGGACGATGCAGCACCATTCTTTATCAACGGGAACATCTAATTTATTTCAATTTTACCAACAAGTGGATATGCAGTCGTATGTCTGATGTTCAAGGAATTCCAAGACCATTTGTACTCCTCTCCAAAACTCCTGTTCACATAACGGTGCAGCCACAGCACAGCGATGCTCTCCAAAGCCCTCTCCGACCCCAGCGCTATAGGTTTTCCTCAGCTGCATGGCTCTTAACATGGGACGGGGCAAGAATTCACAAGCAGACCTATTTGTGAGAAAGTGTCTGTGGGGCAGGTTGCTCGGTGATCAACAGCGAGGTCAGATAAGGTTTACGCCATAATGTGTAAATCCTTTGGGGTTTGTGTGGAGGTGAATGTGGTGTGTGTGTGTGTGTGTGTGTGTAGTGGGTGGGCAGGGGCACAGAGATAGGTGGTGGGGGTTTGGAGGGCTGCCTCAGAATAAACACTTCCCCAAGTGACACCTCCTGTTTGAAACACCACCTGGCTGATGGGAGAGGGGGGGGTAGTAATCTATAAGTTCTCCTTGGCGACTGGCCAGGCACATGAGCTCTCTGGCATTGGGCCGAAGCTGCTGTCACAAAGTTAAGAGGTGACCCACATCCTTCCCAACACCCACACACACACACACACACACACACACACACACACACACACACACACACACACACACACACACACACACGCACACGCCTGTACACAAGTTGGAAGAAAGTGACCTGGAGGTTGAGGGCCTCTCACTAAAGCAGTGGTTTACTGTAAGTACCTCAGCTGTGTTCCCCCAGAGTAGAAATGCCACTCATGTTAGGCCCCCTGGGCCCAACCGCAATGAGGGCACATTCTCCATGAGGTGGGAAATAGCCACGCCCCCACCTCCACCGACACCCCATCCCCATTAGTACACATATGAGCGGAAGCACTTTGAAGAATGTTATGAAAATAACCACAAACATAACCACATGCCTGCGATGTTCAATAAATGTACTACGGTAGTTTTAGCTGAGCACAGTCCCTTAGCTTCTGTTAGACGCTCCTATTACTTTTAACTTTGCACAAATGTTTCACCATCTAATCCTAAACTCTATTTACCAAGTCATGTAAATTCTTTTTTCAGTAGTCACTGGTGGACTGAGATTTCCGTTCAGGCAGTGGTAATCTACAGGGATCTTGTAACACATTGTAAAATGGGTACTTAAATGTTCTATGTCCTTTATTTATTGGTTTTACATGACTTAACTTTCTAGAGTAAATATATGCATATATGCACATGCACATACTTTTACTTGGCACAGATTGTATACTTATCTTTTATGTTTATTTCTAATTTATGTATACACTATATATATATATATATATATATATATATATATATATATATATATATATATATATATATATATACCCAGAGCTTATAGTTATATATATATTTATATATAGTATATATAGTTATATATATAGTATCTTTCTCTATTTATTTTCTGTTCTGTTCACTGGTCAATGATCAAATCCTTTGAATACTAGATCATACAACCTTGCCATTATTCTTTATTGTATGTGTAAATGCACTTATTCAGTATCTACTTGTAAATGCACATATATTCACCAGAAATATGGGTGGAAAGAACCACTATTAACAATATCATGCTTTTATTGTAGCAAGCTGCTTCATAAAACCTTACTGAAATAATAAACAACCAAGGCAGTGGACAAATCCCAAATGTAGCACAGATGCCACTCATGTTATTCATGCTGTTGGGCTGATTGGGTTATTATGACCAAAAATAAATAAAAATAAATAAATAAATAAATAAAAATAATAATAATAATAATAATAATAATAATAGAGAGAGGGGTGTGCTGTTCATGCAAAAAATTGGGTTTTTTATGTGTCTTCAGTCCTAGTTGTGCATACATAGAACTAAACCCGAATTTGCACTCTGTCTTTCCTTTTTTCTTTCGTTTAGCCCCTCCCTCCATTTACCTTAATGTACCAGTGTCTTGGGGATCTCACTGCTTCTCTTGGCAGCTTTTACCCGGCCTGTTAGATGGGGCCTGATGCAGGGGGCCCAAGCTGTCGTCGCTCGCTTGCGACCGTTAACACTCACGCTGTGGCATCAGTATTTGCCACCGGCTCCGTGCAAGTGCACCGATGCCACCAGCCCGGAATTCCAAGTGTCAGCACCACCTTTTTTTAAAAATCATTTTAATTTGGAGAGACTGTTGACACGAGTGTGTGTTTGGATTTCTAGTCACTGTTCATGACTGAGCTGGTGACAGGTAAATGGCTAGGAGAGATTCAAGGTAATTGCAAACATGGAAGAAAATAATAACAAATAATATAAGGAGAACTAACAAATTGCACAATTTTATTTATGTGTATATATATATATATATATATATATATGTGTGACCTTAAATTTAATGTTTGAATTCCAAAATATAGCTGAACAGCCCTCAAATGCAACTACTATTAACATGTATGCTAAAGTCACTGTTATTGACATGTATGCTAAACTTACGACTATTAACATGTATGGTATAGTTTAGTTGTTAGCCATGCATACTCTTAGTTTGTTTTACAGGAACTATGTACATACATTTTTCCTTTCTATTTAAGATATATAGATGAAATTGACTGGTCTCACTGAATTACTGTGAGATTTTCACTAAAGGCTAGTACTGAAAAATTCTTTTCAATTAGGTACGCCACGATGTCTGTCTCAACTGTAGTAATCATTCACAGTTAGCTTGCTAAGGCAGCATAAATGATCAATTTCACTGGTCAGGTTTCCTGTCATTTTACTAATAGACATACATTACTTAGCCCTTCAAAATATCAGCAGAGGGAGCATGTAGGCAAGTGCAAAGCAACAAGTCCCTACAGTCATACTAATCAGCAGTCCTACCCTCAGATAGAAATGCCTACTATAGTAACCAAGAATATGTAAAGCAGCCTATATGAATATGGTGATGTTTTTTTATTTTACTAATGAAATATGTTTATATTATTTTCTCCAGACAAGGGTTTGTCTGTTGACTGACACACACACACACACACACACACACACACACACACACACACACACATATATATATATATATATATATATATATATATATATATATGTGTGTGTGTGTGTGTGTGTCTGTGTGTGTGTGTGTGTGTGTGTGTGTGTGTGTGTGTGTGTGTGTGTGTGTGTATGTATGTCATTTGGATATAATTTCCTCCATCAGCATTGCTGGCAGCCTTGTTCAGACACGTTGTTATGTTCCTTTCAATGCATCAGTTAGAACAGCATGTGCCCAAATTATAAACACATGAGCAAACCGTGGGGTGAATATAGTAAACATTTACATATTCTGAATAACCTAAACGCATACCATACCACAGAGCATTCGCTCAAAGAAGGGAGTAGATAGAGACCAAAACTCTGTATACATTGTCCATGCTAAAATGCCACAGGAAAAAGAAAAAAAAGTGCATTAAAGATAAACTACTTTGCAAACCACCTGTGTTTGCGCTTTTGCAATGTTTGCATTTTCTAATAATGCAATATTAGAGGGCTTGAGTAATTTTTTGCCTTTAGTGAAAAATGTCAGTGCAAAAGTTGACTTTAAAAACTTGATTCCCCCCCCCCCCCCTATCATCCCCTGCAGTAGTTACAGCCCTTCACATCTAGAGCCAAAACTTGTAAACACATTAATATTATCTTACCTAAACACAAGGGGGAGACTACACAGTCCCTGTGTTATTAATGAGGCCAGTTTGTCTTTATCCATCCACTTGTGTGCAGAGCCATGGATGACTAATGTTTTCTACTTGATTCATTCTTGAGAAACAGCTCATCCTTCTTATAAGCCTTATGATAGATACAACCTATGTTAACACATCTACCACAAAAGAATAGTCTGGTTCAAAATTTATACAAGTTTGCTGCTTAGTGCAAGTGAGCTTCCTTTCTATAACTGGAAATTAAATTCCTAAAGGTTATTAGATTGTAAGGTGTTTCTGTCATGCAACAACTGTCATGTTCTAATTCCCTTAAATGGTTGATATTGTTGACTTGAAATCTTATGTTTACTTGATATTTTAAATGTATGGCATGTTGTTCTCATTCTCTTTCAGGTAAGGTCATTTTTAGTTGAAATAATTGCTTTGTAGAAAAAAATCCTTAGCAGTGGACATGCAATAAATGGTAAACCAGGGTAAAGACACCCAGCAAAGGACTATTACCAGTTAGGTGGTGTATTGACTCAGAGACACTGTAAAATGCTAAAGCAGAAAGTTCTAAGTGATAAAGACAAGGCAGCAGAACAAACAACAACCAGGCACAGAAATGGTGAGGCACAAACACATGGGGAGGTGTAAGGCTTTGCAACAAACACATATACAAAGACCTTAAAGGGGGATTTCACCTTGTTTCACATTTGACCCCTTCTTAGTATTTATTGGATGGTTTTTAGGCACTTCAGAAAGTATTTACTTCAATTATGTAAATAATTTCTTATAACTAATTCAAATAAAATTCAAATAAAATTGCTGCCCCATCTCTACTGTTTTTTTCTACCCCTGCACTTCAGTGAATAAATGTATTCATCTGCTATGTGGGGAATGCTTCCCACACGTGTTTGTGCCAAATAGCTATCACTAAATTGCTAAACTAACAACATTCATAGAAATATGTTTGTTGAAAAGTATGAGGGTAAGATAGATTCTGATATTGGTCACTGTGAATATGGTGAAGCCATGCCATATTAACTTCATATTCAGGGATCATATTACTTATAGCCATAAGTGGCATGAAAATCTGTCTCTTAAGTGAAAAGAGGAAAAATGAACTCTCAACAAAAGAATTCAAACACTGATACACCTCATATTGCTGATCACTGAACAAGCTAATCAGCAACAGCATTTAAAGCAGTAACCTCAAGATCTACTCATGCAATTTCCTGTTTTTAAACCAATCAAAAGATGGAAGCAGTTTGCGCGGCCTCATAAAACTATGAACCATTTGGAAGAGAATAAACTCAGTCACAGTAGGAATATTTGTTGACCATTACAATGAAAAATACATCTTAATTTTGTCTTATTTTCTTTAAAAATATGTTTTGATAAAATTAACATTGACAAATCAAATAACACATAGAGGGATAAATGTATCTGTTTATAATGTATTTTTGCACAATATGGTGGTGACAAAAAACAATTCTTGAAACTGCATATATTGATACAAAAACTGTTTGATATTTCTACAAAGTGTCCAAGACACATCCAAAAGGTATCAAATATGATTTTGAGTGAACATCCCCTTTAAATAAAATGCACTAATGAAGTGTACATAAGGAGCAGGTGCCAAAGGTCAGGAGAGGCAGAGCTCTAGAGATGCAGTTGGGGTGGACCCACGATACAAGTTCGGCATCCTCTAGGAGGCCTGGTACTATTGGCCTGAGGAGAGGTGTGAAAAAAGAGATCCAAATCTGAGAATGGAGTTGCAGTCCACAGGCTACCTGGTTGATGCATTTAACATTCTGCCTGAGCTTCCTAGGGGCCTGATGGAGGTTGATGTCCCAACCCTGAGGTGGAAGCTGGCTTGGGACTTCTCCAGATGGCTCTTTTTCTCCTCACACCACTTGTAAACTCCCAGAACAGCCTCCCTACCTGAGATTGAGGGAAACAGGGTGTATGGTAACTGAGGTTCCACTGGAATGCTATTAATTTAGAAGACAAGTGCACGTAAAAAGTGGAAATAATGTGCACGTAACAGTGGAAATAATGGCTGAGTTCCTGGTTCAAACACTCCACCTGGTCACTGGAACTGGGGAGATGACCTGACGTGAGACTGACGTTAACATCCAAATGTTCCATGAATGTCCTCCAGACCTGTGATGTAAACTGGCTATCTTGGTCAGATGTTATTCCTGAAGACAGACGAGAAATAGTGCCCACCTGGCTTGGCAATGAATTAGGTATTGGGCTCGTCTGATGAAAGGGTGAAGGGATCCCTCAAGCTAGAGCCTCTAGTTCTCCAGAGCTAGCTTGATGGCTAGGATCTCCCAGCACTGCAAGTCCTCCACAGTATGGGGAAGAGGCTATTTCTGCACTGCCTGCACCTTGCAGTCCTCCATGCATACACCACCTGGGGCACCAACAGGGCTTAAGTAAGGCAGTAATAATTGCTAAAGTGTTCGTAGCGAAGACCATTCTTCAGAGAGTTGTTTACTACTGGTGAACCAAGTAAAGTTACGCTTAGACACAACTACTTACAGCAGTGCGTGTACATGTGAAAAGTGTAACACTGACAATTGCTACTAAGCAAAACTTAATGTCGACAAGCTAATCCACTATTTCCCACTAGCCTACCAACTATGAAAAAAAATGTAAGCATAATTTCACTAACAGTGAAATGGCATAGAATCTGACTTTATACTTTCTCCCAGCTAGACAACCATTTTTATCATTAGAAAAAATTGTTAAGAGAGTCCCAGAAAAATAAGCCTGATGTAGCTCATGAACAGGCACTGACCTTGCTGGTGCAACTGGCCCCTGGTGATAAAGCAATCAAGAAAGGTGACAGATGTGATACAGAAAGGACACTTAGCCTTGACCTAGGTGTTCCAACAACTCTGTGAAGGCAGCCCTCATATGATGAACTTGCTCCTCCAGGTTAGCTAGATGAAAATATCATCAATGTAAACCATGATAAACCTGCATAACATGTCATGGAGGATCTAACTGGTGAAGGACCAGAACACTGTCTATGCAAGGTTGTCCATCCATCCATTCCCCCCCCCCAAAGAAAAACCCTGCCAAAGCAGATGAAGCCTCAGGGTCCTTCTTCCTACTTGGGAGAGAGGAGGTGTAGCACCAGGGCCAAGAACAATAGCGCAGTTTAATAAGGTACAATACGATGGTAGCTCATTGGCAGCACTTTACTGAACATCTCCTTTAAATCCAGATCCTCTCAAGGGATGAGCTCCAGCCACTGTAAGGTTGGGCTCTCTGTGTAATTGGAACTGCAGTCTGATGAGCAAGTGACATTCTCCTTGTGGGCCCAGGAAAGATGGGAGTCATTGATTTTCAAGCCAGTGAGGTTCATGCCAGAATGCGAATTAGAAAAAGAGAAACTGTTTTCCAATGGATTAATCCAACCTGTAGGCATACATAAGGCAAAGAACTGGAGAGGCACAAACACATGGAAGGTAAAAGCCTTTTCAACCAACCAAGATCAATGACGCATGGTTGACTGTGTCATTTAAAAGAGCCATTGATAAATAAATCATTTGTATGACTATTCGTACTACAACATAGCAAAGTATACATCCTAGTGCCAAACTAGGCCAACAGTAAGTTTGCTATGCCCTCTAGGAATAGCAAGTCTCAATTCCATTTCCAGTGCTGTTGCCCTAACATAATATGGATGTAGGCCACTGACAGGGCTAATATAAGGAAACCAGGGGATATGTTTGGTTTGGCCTTGGGCCCTCATGAAAGTATTCGACTACCTCACACCTCATGTTCCTTCTCTACTTGAGCAGGCTGAATAAATAGAACTCAGTAAACAGATAATCTGTTATATTTGTCAAGCAAAGCAGCGTGGTGAGTCCCATTAAATTCAGATGTCAAAGAAGATGATTTTAATTCAAACTACAAACTGGTATTCACCAGCCCACTTGTTTCCTTGGGTTGTTATGTAGCCTTAAGTATTTCACTGTGATTTAACTGAAGGGTGTATCTGGTAAATGGCCCTATTCGCGCAATCCTTTATAAATCAGGTTAAATCTAGACAAACCAGATTACAAATAAATTTGACTACTATACTGTATTTCTGCTAGTACACTTCCAGTGACAGACATTCTGTGTAAGGTGTAAGAAAACATTATTACCTACATCGTTTGTTGCTTTATTAATGTATTTTCCAAACTGAGCTTTGTCCAGATATAATCCAGAATAAAAGTACAGTGATTTTGCCTGCCCTTGCACCTGCTTAACGTCAGAGAGCCGGTCATGTTCATTCTGAGCTCCCCAAAGCTCTCTGTCTAATTGAATATGAACGCGATAATCCCATCGGTTCTGCCTAATAGACTTGCCATATGTACTCTTTAACCATGAGATACGGGCATTTTTCCTGGGCTACCTGATAGTCAGAGTCTGCGATAGTATCACATGACCACCAACATATGCTATCCAGTACGCGATGGGACGAACTGTTCGGTGTCTTGCCAAAAAACTTCGCACTTTCTTAGCATTTTAAATTTTTAATTTTTATTATTTATTTATTTATTTTGCCTGAAACATATGTCAGGGACGTAATGTCCTGAGACGATGAAGTTCGCTCCCGTTTGCGTAGCGCATGCGGAGAGGCGCTATCAACTTTCAATGGACGCACGTCCTTTAAACTTGGACGTGATTCTCTGTGTCTGTGATTGGTCAACGGCAACGAATGACAGCACCTACTTACCTCCTTAATCAAAACTGACACGAGTTTTAGGAAATATAGGCAGCATCCATTCTCTTCAGAGTCTCACAACGCCTCTGCCCAATGCGGTAGACGGTTCACCGCATTTACCTCCTTCGGTTATGCTACAGGAATCTGAAGGCGCATTAGTGCACACACTTTCCAATTTAAACAATATTGTTTGATAGAGTTTTATCGCAAGACATGTATGTGAAAATTGCCATACGAGTGTTTCTTTTGCTGACTATACAGCAGCAAGTAGACGCAACGGATTCAGGTGATGTTCATGAGACGTCACAGGAGAGACTACTTAACGTCTATAAAAGACGCCTATCGCTACAGAATACAGGTAAATTGTGCATTCTAAACATACATGTGTTTTTGACTGTTTTGCGTAGTTGAAAGTCACGCCCGACGTTTAACGTGATGGGTACAATACACTAAATGGGTCCATCAAAGCGGTCTTTGGCTCTCTATACTTGTTTGCATGCTCATCTGCTTTCATTTTGATGGAAGTCAGACCAAACTTTAAACAGCTAATCTGTGCGTGAGCTACAAAACTCTTTCAAACAATTAACGGATCTTGAAATTGTGCATGTTCTTCTTTTCTGGGCGATTCATGTGCGCACAGGTTACTATTTTCGGTTTGACGGTAGGCTCGTCGTTTGTAGCCTAAATGTCTCTCTTGCTGCCTACTTAGAATAAGACTATTATCCTTTTAAAATTTGTTCCGTAAACGATCTACTTTTTCTGACCTTTTGCACTACAAAACCTCTTGATCGATGTACTTTTTTTAGGGAAAAATTAAAAACTAAAGCGCAACTTTTACGCGCCAAGCTTGCCTTACAAAACAGATTATTTTACAAACAAGCTGTACCAAGTACGGACACGCTTTTTTTTTTTTTCCTGAACCAAATTTAAATTTCGACAGAAATCCTTCTAGGCGCCAATGTCGCCTCCTTTTATCATTTCAGCGGAGATTCAGCACTGCCTCGTGAACGCTGGTGATGTGGGCTGCGGTATGTTCGAATGTTTCAACAATAACTCGTGCGAGATTCGAGGGCTGCACGAGATCTGCATGACATTCTTACATAATGCCGGCAAATTTGATTCTCAGGTAAGGCGGACGCGCTAAACCATAATGACCAATGTGAAGCAACCCATATTTATAAAGTGTGTCTATCACGTTTTCGTCCTTCGCCACTAGTTGGAGATAGCAGGTCCACAGTTGTGATTTTTTTAGAATGCTCATTGGGGATAACCGTCGATTCCAGCATTCATTCTGTTTATTAATGCCTTGTGTAACACCGCAGGGGAAGTCCTTCATTAAAGACGCGCTGAAGTGTATGGCCCACGGCCTGCGCCACAAGTTCAGCTGCGTCAGCCGCAAGTGTCTGGCCGTCAAGGATATGGTCTTTCAGCTGCAGCGCGACTGCTACATCAAACACAACCTCTGCTCAGCGGTCAGGGAGAACATCAACGTTATGGTAGAGATGATCCACTTCCAGGATCTGTTCCCCAAAGGGTAAGCAGTTGGCCTGAGTGGGTTTTCTTATGGACTGTATTATTGTAAGGCAAATGGTTAAATAAGTTTTTCTTTGATTCAAAACCTAAAGGAGCAATAAGTGGGGGGGTTTTTCTTCACCCCCCCAATGATTTTTCAAATCGTGAAAGCCATTATACTGACACCTAGTGACCTGGATGTTTCAGAGATTCTGTAGTAAATCTATTTTTACACACGTCTGCCTCTGCGTGAGGAACCAACACTATGGAGCATAAACTTGTTAATTTGAGGACTACAAAGCAAATGGATTCTTCATCTCGTATGAGCAGCACTATATTGAAAAACTTACAAATAACTCAGTTTCATAAATATTTTTGCTGATTATGGTGGTAAAAATACTGATTGCTCCTTCAATTAAAGCACAGAAACCAATAAGTTGTGCATTGCTTGGCCACAGAACTGGAGTATGACAGATGATGCAGTGCTACGGAAACCACTATTCCATTGATCATGTTTTGACTCATTTATTTAACGTTGCACACCAAAAGCAATGAGAAACCCTCTCGAAAATTACTTAAGGACGAAATGGGGATGAGATCATGGCTGGGCATCGGCAATAGGTTTTGACAAAACATTAAAATGCTACAGTAGAGGGGGGAAAAAAACTGAAGAACCCTTGTGAATCCTGTTGAACAAGTGATCTGCAAATTCTTACCATCAAAATCCAGATATGTAAATGCTTCATAAGTCACAGCAGTCTTGTACTACAGTCAAGTCCATTCCTATCGACAATCTGATCCTCAATACCGCTGTCCTGCCGCTAGAGGGCTGATCCACAAAGTAACATGGCCAGGCTTCCTTGAAGGGGGGGGGGGGGGGGGGGAAGTTGGATTCGATAAACCAAACATTCCCAGTCAGGCTTAGATAACATCACAAAGGCAGATAGGAATTGGCTAAGTGAACTCTGACTTAAATGGGAACAAGCACAATTTTGGAGTCAAACACAAGATATATGCTTGAGCAGTTCCTCAGCCTTAGCTTACAGGTCAATAAAGACGCACCATGCTGTGCACGATGGCGTCCACAAGTTCACCCACACCCTTGGAGCACACTATTACAGCCTGCTCAAATCTCCTGTTTCTTAAGACTGTAAGTCTTAAGACATGTCCAGGACCGGGTGGGGGTTACTGATGGGAAAACATCAGACTACATTTAAATAAATACACTAGTACTGGGTCATTGTACTTTGGCTTTAGGAAGAAAAAACACAAAGGAGGCCATATTATGCAATGTGGATTATAAATCTACCTTGTGATGAGTTTAAAAAATGCTGTGCCTTTTATGCATATGATGTAAATTTAGCAAGAATACACACTATATCTAACTTGTGGCTTGACTGTTTGTCATAACTGAATGTTGTCTTTAGTCAAAATCGCCTCATTTCTTTACAATAGGTTTAGAAACAAATTGTTCCAGATCACTTAAACTAAAACACAAATGAACCTACCCTGAAGTAGTTTAGCTCAGAGCAAGTTGCCATGGGGATTGAGCTGGTTAAATACTGATCTGCCATTGCTGTATTGTTGAGCCCAAAGTTAAACCCATTAGCTTGCCAACTGAATTTCTGCTTTGTGGTATACCCCAAAGGTTTGGGTGGGCAACATATGACTATACTGTTATATCGATCCTAAATTCTTAAGTGTTTTTTTGTTTTTGTTTTTTTTTCCTTCCCCTAATCATTTTATGGGTTTTTCAGTACTCAGAAACGCTGTCCAACTGCATGCTTCTTTAAACACAATTTAATTGGATGTTGCTCCATTATGCTTTTTTTTTTTTTTTTTTTTTTTTTTTTTTTTGGCTTTTTTTTTTTTTTAAATATTTTTGCCATATTGCTCATCCCTACTCTCAGGCCACATGTGGAGCTGGTCAACATCCTGCTTGGCTGCGGGGAGGAGGTGCGTGCTGCCATTGTCCGCCGGATCCGTGGCCAGTGTGAGCAGAACTGGGGTGCCCTGTGCTCCAGCCTGAGCCTCTGTTCGCTGGGGCAGGCCGCATCCACCACCCTCGCCACCACGCTGCCAGGGGGTGGTGCAGAGTCCCTGGCCCCTGCTGCATGGGCTCTCCCAGAGGCTGCTGAGCTAAGGCAGTCCTGGAACGCGACTCGGAGGAGGTGAGGGGGCGGGGGGGTGGTCAGCTCAGGAGTTCAACAGCATATACGCCCGGAAAGTAAACGCACATGTTTGTGGGATGGTGGTGGTACTTGTGTCTGCAAAAGCCGTGAGGCGAGGTCCCCGGCGATTCCAAAGCTGCCGGTCTGTTTTCTAACTCTTTCTGCAAGAAAGGGAGTTGGATGGTACATCAGGATTCTGTCCTTCCTTTGAGAGTATTCACCTACAAGCAGAGTTTGTATTCTTATAAACTCGGCATCCTAATATATTGGCATGACTGCAGCCCAACTATCACAACCTTCCAACTGCTCATTGTGAAAGGTATGGTGTACTTGCAGCAAGAACACACCCCCTAAATCTCGTATGAATAAATTATGTACAACCAGCACAGCATCCGGTACCTCAATAGGCTACAAAACTGTCCATATTGTGTACAACAAATGGTGTTTCTTAGTATATCAGTTTAAAGGTGCAATCTGGGATTTTGAAAAAGCAAAGTGGGTACTCTTTTTAAATCGATTTTGTATAAACTGGGACTGGAGGTATGAGGTCTTAACGAGTTAAGATGCAGGAACTAATCCCTTATTCTGTAGTGCTACTTGCCTTGTTTACACTGAGTCAAAAGCCCTCATATACTGGCCTGTGATTTTGGGGGGGGGGGGTGGTGTCTCAGAAACTCTGTTAGGACATTTTATTATGCAATCATGTATGAAGACATGCGTGTTGTGCTTTAAGAAATAGAAGAGGCAGCTGTAAGGAGCGTCACCCAACCCAGCATGGCTGAAAGGTCTGCTTGTAATACCAGTCACAAACTTGTTCAATGAAAAACTTCATCAGGGTTAAGTCTTTTTAAATTGTTGTTTGTTTTGTTTTTTGTTTTTTTTTTAAATTGTGCTTTTGTTCCTTTTTGAAGAAACTGAAGGGGGATTCCACCCAGTAAACAATATGCTATATTTATCAATAATGAGTGACGACAGTTGCATTTTAAAATAAAAACAGATTTTGGACCAGAAAACATTTTATAGTTTGGTATTACCTGGAACCTACCTCATCCATATGACATACACCTATATTAACACTTTGTATAGTGTACTGAAGAGCATGTTGGTGTTTCTCCCTACATTTACCAAGGCTGATTTGTTCAATGTACAGAGGTCTGTCGTCTTATTCTTAAATTGCGTATCCTTTGTAATTTATTTCAATTTTTCACAAGTTATGCATGACTTATTTTTTGGTTTTCAGTACTGTCATTTATAAGGGTGTGCTATAGCGCAATTCAAAGTTGTGCTGACATTAGATTTTTAATACAAATTTTATTTATACTTGTTGCATTTCAGATATCATTTTTAATGGTTATCCATTGTATGCATTTTTTTTTTCACACAATAAATTCTGTGGAGGACTCTTTTGTCTTTTTAAACATTTTTTCCTTTTGAAAAATCACTGCTTGACCCATCATACGCCTTGCTTGAGTCATAAACAGTTCATTTGATGTACAGTATTAATGTCCCTATATCCTCAATTCCACTACTACATTTCACAGCACACTTCAGCTGGTGCCAACTAGCATTAGTTTTCAAAAATAATTTTTAAAGATCTAACTGTTGTTTAGTCACTCAGGAGTTCAAAATAACGGCACCAGATTATCTGGAAAACAACCTGCCTTTTTAAAGAGCAGGAGTTACAAAAGGCATATCCTGGTGTCCGGGCTCTCATCCCTGCCTGCATACACTCTCACAGTGAAGTCTAAGATTTAACATAAGACAACACAATCTTTACCTTTATGACACAGAAGAATCCAGCAAACAAGTGTTTCACAGGGGTCACAAAGTCTCTGGAAATGATTTGACTTTCAAATCAGTGATCAGAGTCACAACATGAGCAGGCCACTACCAGCTTCAGTTCAGTAGTACAAATCTCAGATTCGTTTCTCAGGTCCTGGAAGGGGAAGAACAAAAAAGGCCTATTGTGACTAAGAGTAAGATGTCCTCTATTGGGTCAAGGAAACGCGTGGATTAAACGGAAAAGAAGCGCTGCACCACCATCTAGTGGTGCAATCTGAAAGTACACAGAGACGCTATCAACACAGGCTTTGGCACGGGAATTTGGAATGTAATACTGTCAAACTGTTCTTTCCTTAATAATGTAGACACGTGTTTTCCCCTGTCACTCCCTATCTAAAACAGAAATATAGGCACAAACACACAACATAGGCTCGTAGCTCACAACGGATTTATAACGCCAAAGTCTTGTTATATTTAGAATAACATTATCTTTTTCAGTACAGACCAGTGGCCTGCTTATTCGAGTATAGCAAGAGGAGGTACTTATGTACTGGAGCTCAAAGGCACATAAACACGAAGCTCTCGGGGTCATCAGGAATCGAGACCTCTGTCCAAAGCCCCTCCCCCATGGCTAACCTGTGATGAAGACCCCCACAGGTTCCCCAACAACAATCACGTAGCATGACTAATGTATAATTATTAACACTGGGTCATGTGATTAGCTGTCACTGCATTACAAATGTCCTAACAGCTTTTTCCACACGTCAAATACTGCGCAACAGGTTTTTGGCTCCAACGCTCATTGTCAACGTTCTCGGAAATATCACACTGTCCAAGTGAGCACTTCACATGGTTAGAGCACTGCAAATAATGTACACCGCACTGCCTGCTGGACACAAGCAGGCAGCCAGCTGTCAGTGAGGCGCAGGAATGTTGGAAATGTCAAGCGCCGAACTGAGCTCCTGCTGCCAGTGCCAGTATGAGGCTGCAGCCGGCGCTGTCTCAATGCACACGTTAACTGTGCCACCAGCACACGTCCCAGATGTACAAAAGCTCTGGGTTAGGATTGGAGGGAAGGGGGAGAAGAAAAAAAGGCCACATATTATTTGATGTCATGCTGAAGTCAGTCACACTGATCTCCAGAATGGCGCGGCTGGTTTATGGACGATCTCAGTACAGCAGGCGATGGCCGGCTTGCCTCCTCATGCCTCTAAATGAAAGGGAAGAGCCTCTTCTTCAGGATGTAGAGGACAGTGGCGAAAAACAGAGCGAGCGCCAGGAAGATCAGCAGCTTGTCGGTCAGCTCGCGCCGATTGTATTTCAGGATGAGCTTCCGCCCCAGGTGGATGGTCGTCGTCATGGACTTGAACTCCTCGTTTGTTTCCAGCACCGTCCGTGATGACGTAGCTGTAAGTGGAGCGAATAAGACGTGCCGCGTTTAATGAAGCGGTTTCCGCTCTAGAACGGAATGGCTGCATGACATTCAAAATGGCCACTGATTTCCTTAGATTATCAGTTCCCTTGTGCCACACTTATGACATTCTAGGACAAAGTAAGGGAACTTTGCAATCAATTACAACCCACACACAAATTTCCCTTGTTCTGTAAAGCAGTACCATTTAACCAGCAGTGCAGCAGTGGTAGCTCAGTGGTTAAGGTACTTGACTAGTAATCAGAAGGTTGCTAGTTCAAGCCCTGCTGCTGCCAAGTTGCTATTTTTAGACCCCTGAGCAAGGCCCTTAACCCTCAATTACTCAAACTGTACTCAATTATAATTGTAAATCGCTTTGGATAAAAGTGTCAGCTAAATGTATCATTATCTTTTCCAATAAAGCCCTGACATGACAGTTAATAAGACCATTATCTGTTCTATATGCATTCAGTTTACTATAGTATGAATTTGTGTCAAGTGGTGTTGGTGGCACTTGACTAACACAAATATTAAAAAATCTAATTTGTAAACTCAAAATATCAGTAACAGTCCTTTACATGTCTTCTTGCTGGATTGTTCAGTGTCTCTTGAGCAAATGGATCCTAGCACAGGTGACCTGAAACGGAACCACTAGGGGTGTAACGGTACACGTAGTTGTCATGAACCATCAGGGTACAGACGTTATGGTTTGGTGCATGCAGTTGTACGGAGCACACACAGCAGACTGATGAACGTAATACGGAACCATATTTCACATGCGCAAGTTCCACCCAGACACTGAACTGTAAGCCGTTAGCAACATGCCATGCTGAGCTCAGCTAAAGCTCAGTGGCATCTGACTGAGTCAACCAAACTCTGGCAAATGCAAATGACACACAAGAGCTCAAAGATCCATCTGCTACTTTCAAATTAGCTGTATGTGTGAAGATTTTGGGTTCCCTGAGGCCTGGGTGAGGGCAGCGTTATAAGGGAATGTGTGCAGAAATGCACACACATGCAAAGACAAATTCAACGGTATCATCCAGATGTACCCATCTTTTACATTTTACTTTTACGTGACTGTATACTCACAATTTCAGTCATGGTACAGAGGTAGGCAAAAAGAAACTGAATGTTGAAATGTAGCCTACATGGAACAAATGGAATTTTTTCCATTATATTGATTTTGCACTTTAATTACATAAGAGATGGTTTTCAATTTATAGCTTTTCAGTTTTTAGCTTGTCTGTGACCTATTGCCTTTTTATTTATTTTTTTCTGTCAGCCCTAAATATAAACATGACCTGTGCTAACCTGTGTGTTCACTGTTTACATTTTACTGCTGTAACTACCATGGGACAACTATAACAACACTATGTGAACAACCTGTAACTTGCACTACTGTCTGCTCAAAATAAATGAAAAGAAACCCAACCTTCTGCATTTTGGGGATTTGTTCTTTTTTTTCCAAACTTACATCAAACCATGACGTCTGAACTGCGGTGTGAACCAAACCATGACATCTGTGAACTGTTGTGCCCCTAGGTACCAACCATAAGATGAGGTGGCTTTCTGGAGGATTTATAAGGGACCTCAAACAGTTGGCCCCGTACACTCAGGCATCTGGGTGCTTACCCAGAGTGCCGATGGTCTCCTCGCTCTGCTTTACCTGCTGGGCCATCATGCGACTAATGCCCATCAGGTTCTCGGTGATGTCACTGGACGTCTGCACCAGACTCTCCTTGGTGGCCTTCCTACAGTCAAATTCAGACCTTGTGTCTATTACTGTAGTTTGAGCAAGCTTTTTTTTTATTCTTCAGTGCACACATACAGCAAAAAAACATTATGGAAGAAACAGGACACAGCATAGGTCATAATCATTACAGACACTCTATGTAATAAATACAGTGGTGTGAAAAAGTGTTTGCCACTTTCCGGATATCTTATTTTTTTTGCATGTTTGTTACACTTAAATGTTTCAGATCATCAAACAAATTTAAATATTAGACAAAGATAACACAAAATGCAGTTTTTAAATGAAGGTTTTTATTATTAAGGGGGGAAAAAAAATCCAAACCTACATGGCCTCCATTAAAACATAAATTAACTGTGTTATAACTATTAACTATCACATCTTTGGAAAGATGAGTTCAATTTCTCTAGCTACACCCAGGCCTAATTACTGCCACACCTGTTCTCAATCAAGGTATCACTTAAATAGGACCTGCCTGACAAAGTGAAGTAGACCAAAAGATCCTCAAATGATGGCATGCTGTGATCCAAAGAAATTCAGGAACAAATTAGATACAAAGTAATTGAGATCAATCAGTCTGGAAAAGGTTATAAAGCCATTTATAAAGCTTTGGGACTCCAGCAAACCACAGTGAGAGTCATTATCCACAAATGGTGAAAATATGGAACAGTGGCGAACCTTCCCAGGAGGTTCGCAGCGACAACTCATCCAAGAGGTCACAAAAGACCCAACAACATTCAAAGAACTGCACGCCTCAATTAAGGTTGGTGTTCATGACTCCACCATAAGAAAGAGACTGGGCAAAAATGGCCGGCATGGCAGAGTTCCAAGACGAAAACCACTGCTGAGCAAAAAACAAAGGCTTGTCTCAGTTTTGCCAGAAAACATCTTGATGAGCCCCAAGACATTTGGGAAAATAATGTGGACTGACAAGACAAAAGTTGAACTTTTTGGATGGTGTATGTCCCATTACATCTGGCGTTAAAGTAACACAGCATTTTAGAAAACGAACATCATACCAACAGTAAAATATGGTGGTGGTAGTGTGATGGTCTGGGGCTGTTTTGCTGCTTCAGGACCTGGAAGACTTGCTGTGGCAAATGCAACCATGAATTCTGCTGTCTAACAAAAAATCCCAAAGGAGAATGTCTGGCCATCTGTTCGTGACCTCAAGCTGAAGTGCACTTGGGTTCTGCAGCAGGACGATGATCCAAAACACACCAGCAAGTCCACCTCTGAATGGCTTAAGAAAAACAAAATGAAGATTTGAGAGGCCTAGTCAAAGTCCTGACCTGAATCCGATTGAGATGTTGTGGCGTGATCTTAAAAAGGCGGTACATGCTCAAAAACCGTCCAGTGTGGCCAAGCTACAACAATTCTGCAAAGATGAGTGGGCCAAAATTCCTCCACAGTGCTGTAAAAGACTCATTGCCAGTTATCGCAAATGCTTGATTGCAGTTGTTGCTGCTAAGGGTGGCCCAACCAGTTATTAGGTTTAGGGGGCAATCACTTTCACACAGGGCCATGTAGATTTGGATTTTTTACCCCCCTTAATAATAACTTTCATTTAAAAACTGCATTGTGTTTACTTGTGTTCTTTGTCTAATATTTAAATTTGCTTGCTCTGAAACATTTGTGTGACAAACATGCAAAAAAAAAAAAAAAAAGTGCAAGATATCAGGAAGGGGGCAAACACTTTTTCACACCACTGTACATAAAAAGTTCTCATATAGGCAAAACATTTGTTGAAAGTTTGGTGTCCATATTGCCTCCCACCATTGGGTTACTCTCCACACTGAAGTAAGGCATAAACCTAAAACAAAAACCACAATTATGTAATATGTATACAGAAAAAGACAAATCCTGTTTAGACCAATAGTGGTAGAGAGTTCACTCTGCCCTACTAGGACCATGGCCCAAAATTCTTTCCTTGCCATTTAGCAAAGAGGAAAGTTTTGATTCACTCTTCAGAGTAAGTTAACAAATGATAAATAATGAAATCAAGGCATGTTTATAGTACTAAAAGTCAGTTCATGAAGAAACTGATCCTGATGGCATTTTGCAAACAAATGAAAAGAAACATGTGTATCCATTCTGGAGTATAAGATGAATAAATTCTAATCTTTTTCCAACATACCAAAACCTGGCATACAGTAATATGCTACCACACTGTCCCAAACATGACCTTGCACAGGTGAAGTGACACTGCCTAAGCTTATATATATAGTGTTCAGGTCCACAGCTGAAGTCGCTCTCTATATATGGAAACTCTAATATGTTCAACAAACAAAATAGTGTTCACTTTGGAAGAACTGCTTACTCCCCTCAGAGGCAGCTTGGTATCTTTTTTCATTGGAATTCGGTTAGACTGCAGATTTGCAGCTTAAGCTTGGATGTCAGTGGAGAATGTGCATATAAATCGCACGCTCTTCCAACAGCGCCAAGCTATAACTCACGTGGAGTTTTCTGCTTAAAGAGTTGGCACAGACTACAGGCTAGAAATACGTGCAGCCAGTCGAGGACTCACACCCTTATCTAGAGACGAAGACATGGAGAGTCTCAATTTAGCCACTTTTAAGTAGCTTCTGAGCCTTGTTTTTTTGCCATCATGATGCAGTCTGCACTCAGTTTCCCCCCTAAGATGCTGCAGGACGCAAATGCATTTCAAAAACGTAAAAAGATTAACTGAATTAAGAGTACTGCAAGGATCCATTGTTGGAGGTGGGATAGTATGATTATATTGCATTAAGCCCATACAAACAACACAAACTCTGTGCAAAGGAAGGAAAGGCATATCATCATTCCTCAGTGTTGCTATACATATTAAAAAGCTCCAACTGTGCTGGCTTTAAATAGCCATTTTTATTCTGTGGACTATAAAGGAGAGACTGCTGTGAGAACCAGAGACTCAGGATGAACCTGTGAAAGAATCAGGAGCTGTAATCTAATTACCACAAATAATTCTTATTACTGAATACTTATTAATAATAATGCCGTGCTTGTTGCTATAAATGCCAGTTCTTTTTATGACAACTCACCTCCCACCTTTGGTTAGTTAAAAAACAAATTGCCCCAAGGTATTAAAGACCAACAAACTAACTTTTGGAACTGAAACTACTGTTATCTGACTCATATTGAGTATTAGCAATGGCCACCAGAACAGGCTGAGAACATGTATGCTGTTGTTCCAGGTTCACGTCCATAGAAATGTCTGTGTACCAGTACTTTTCTCCTTCTGTCTCTCTTGATCCAGTGATACTAAATAAATGGATATGAAAAGTTGTTTTGATAAAAGTGCTGCATACAGAACACATTAATGTAAAAATATTGGAGAAACATTACTATCCCAGATGATACATTCACGAACCAACTTGGAAAGAAGGACAATTTAAAATCTCCATTTATCTAGGCTAAACTAGGCTGTCAAACTTGGCCTAGATTTCATGCATTTCAGTGGTCTCTGTGGGAGGTACCATCTGCACTTGGAAATTACAGTTCCCAATCCAGTCAGCAAATGCTTCCATGTGCTGATTGAGCATTCAGCATTGAGCATGCAGGATTGAGCATGCAGAATGAGTCACAATCGGATTCTGAAGGATCTCCAGAACAGATGAAGCATATTTAACCAAAGGATAAGTGCACTCTGTGCCTTCCACACTGTCAGTGATCAAAGTAATTCCACCTCTTCACTCGTAGCACAGTCAGAAACCAAATGCAGCCTTCTAAATATGGCAATGCAGCCTCAGGTGCTGAATTAAAAGGACAGCTGCCAGTTACACCACATACTGCAATCTCAAAATGACATCTGCACTGTGACTCAACACTAAGCTCATTCGCTTCCACGTCAGCATCACAGCACAACCTTCATTAAAGAGACACTTCAAACAGCCCACTATCTTTGAGGGATGTGCTTGAACAGGCATTGCTGAACACTCAGGCTCTGGCCGAGTCCTTCTCTTCCCAGGAAGAGCAAAACACAAACAAGCAAATAAACAAATAGCTTCATGCCACTGCCAGCATTAATGCCATGGTTCTGGAATCTTCTTCTGGTGCAGTAATCTTCTCCAGCTCGGACCATGGTTATAGACCCTGGCAACTTCTGCTACAGCTTGTGATTGGTCTCAGTTTAATGTGACACCATTTTGATGGCCTTAAAAGTCTGAGAGAGACAATGTTGGGTGAGCAATGACGACCAACTGACTGTATATAATCTCTTACCTAATTCATGAGTCTCATTTTTTATAACTGGCTCACAAATTCCTAACATCATTAAGCTTCCTTCATATAGTTTCAGCACTCCTTCAAATCACTGAGTTTGTTACAATTAACTGAAGCCTTTACTCTCCAGCTCTGCTGAGACCTTTATGGCTCTCAAAATGAAAGGAGCAATCTTTATTCGGCACCCAACCTGTGACCTATTTGAACACTTTATTATCTACTCCTTTAGATCTGAAACACTGCTTCTTTATTCAAAAATATGTTTCACAAAAGAAATGACAGAGGCATTATAGAAAACTATTAATTTATTGAACAGGATTCACATCAACATATATTTCTATGTCTTGTCCTTTAGGGCTTTGGACCCAAATATTACAAAGTTTTCACACCCCTGGTCTACAGTATCTGTACCTTATGTGAACTCTAATAACTTTACCCTATCTCTTAGGAAGCCATAAGAGAGAGTCTTGGTTGACTCTGCTTAAAGAAAAGGAATGGATGATGAATAAAAGTAATCTATTTCCATTAGTATGCATCATAGGAAGCACAGAAACCATGATTTACCTTTGCCTCACCAGTGTGTCGCCACCATGCAGTAGCTGATCTTTTTCCAGGTTATCAATGGCCATCTTGCAGGCCAAGTTGGATTTTCTCCATGCTGTTTGGTTACTGTTAACAGAGGTGTGAGAATAACGTTGTTTTCTTATCCTGGATGTTGAAAGCTTAGTTCAGTGTACGGGATGAAAAGAACACAGGTTGGCCCATGCTCTCACTTACCTTAACATCTGTTTGAGATGGCCTTCTGTTTCTCTCAAAATGGCATTCTTGTCAGTCTCTTTGTCTTGTTCTTTAGCCATCTGCTCCATCTCCTACAAAACATTTTTGACCAGTCTCTCATTATTATGAAGGGGGAAACGTTCATGAACCAGATCAGATAGCTAGTTCCACAGTGAATACCCGTGTTGTAGCCAGATTATACAATAGCCAACACCAAATCTAACTTCAGTTGTGGACTTTACACTTGAATAATGCGACCTTAGTTAGTTAGCGAACCCCTGAACATAATCTCACCTGAATTCGCTGTCTTAACTGATGATTTTTTTCCTTCACAGCAGCATTCAGTTCCATTAATATGTTATGCGGTCCAGAACATTCTCGTATATCCTAGTGTGAAAAACAAAACATGAGAGAATACTTTAACAGCAATTCTTCACAACGCCTAGTTAGCTAGTTAGGTGCTAGCCACCCTAGGTGCTAGCTAACGGTTAGGGTTAGCGATAGCTTTCTTGTTAGTTAGCTAGATAGAACGCTGAAGTAAAGACATCTAGCCAGCTAACAATCTCTACTATTAATTCTAAAGGGAAAACAACGTAAACTGAGCCGCTACGACCTACCTGAATGAGAGCTTTAACTTCTAAATCATATTTGATAATTTCTTGCCCACATATTCGGACGCGGACATCAGAAAACGACGCCATCTTTATTGTGGTACGGAAAGCAAGCGGTTAAAAGAAAACGCATTTTCCGTTGCATGAATTGTTACTGTATCAGGATTACACCGGTATTACATTAAGAATTCACTCTTTTAAACTACACGTATTGTAATAAATAATTCAACATCATAAACAAACGTAAACACGGTGAGTTTCTCATTTTGGAAAGGGGCACGTTGCACCCTATTAATTGCTTAATAAATCATATTGGTTTAATCACTGTGCATCATTCTGGACTCATCTAACTTCTCTCTCTCTCTTTTTACAGCTTTCTACAAATTACTGGAAAAGTATGACATTGCATGGCTTCTTGAATCATATTTGAGTTATTTTAAATATGTATCAGTGAACAAAATTGGCTTTACAACTATTGAAAACATTCATTTCAGAATTTTAAGCAGTGGTGCACATTCAGTGAGCAGCTTGGGGTAAACAGAGTCAGTGTAAGACAACATGATAGTCCCTCTGAGACAGCACTATGAAGGTGACCCAACTTCATAACTATCGATTTGTTTTATTAGCAGGCCAAACTGGTCTGTAGGTTAAAATCTGCTGTGTCATGCTGACAATGAATTTCCAGACTGAGGCCAGCGCTGCATGCGTTCCCAGAACAGAGATTAAGAAGAGACAGGGGCCACTGGGAAAAGAGTAGGAAGAGAGAAGTGAAGAGGAAGAGAGCATTAGTTTGTCATGTGTCTGACTAGTTTTTTAATAAATGGAAAGTACAGGACTTTTTCAGCCTTTGGAAAGTTTGCATTCTTTCTAATGCTCATTTACAAATCTGAGTCTCAACCATTGACATTAAGGTAGTCATTCTAAGAAGACCACAGAGACCAAATGCTGTTGTTTCTAATGTTTATTTCTGATATTAAAATCAATAATAGAATTAGACTATCATGGTTACAAGCAAAACTGTGGTACCAACTCCGGGCTGATACAATGCAGTGACATAATTAAGGATAATACAAAATGAGAAAGAGAGGCACAATAGCACAAATGGACACATATTCAAAAATCAATCACAACTGATTTTAAGCCTACTTCACATCTGTACATTAACAAGGCTCAATTAACCAAGCTGTTTTCCAACTACCTGTGCCTCTAATAAGAACAAAACAAACAAACAAACAAAAAAGAAAGTCAAAAGTATAAACCCAGCACAACATTGAAACATAAATAGATCAACTGCCAAGATATTGTATTTGAACAGGCATATATGTGAACTACAAATACAGACATAGCTAATAGGATCAGGTAACTGTTAGTTTCAGTAGGATACACTGCAGGAGTTTGCTTAAGAATATCACCAAGAGATCTATAACAGAGCACTTAGCAATGAAATACAGCCTTCCTACTGTGACAAAAAGAGATTTTACACCTGGGGAGTACACACACAGTACTAGCTACTTAAAAGATCCCATGCTAAATTATCTAGTAGAATACCATACAACATCAGAAGCATTACACCAAGGTCATGAATTGTGTAAAAACTTTTTCAAGTGGGTGAGAATTCTTTCAGTCATCGTAAAATTGAAAGTTGTATGGATTTTCAAAACAAACAAAAACCTTTGCGGATTTTGTCAACTTTTGCAAACCACACCCAAAGTTGAAGGTCAATTATTAGCTCTCTCTCAATGGAAATTTGGCAAAGTTTGGAAGGAGATGTAAATCATTGCAGTGTGATGGTGTGTCTGTGTGTGTATATATATATGTGTGTGTTTGCGTGTGTTGCTCAGGAAAAAAGGTACATGGGGCTGTTAGCATTTTTCGGCAACATCATGTTGTGTGGTAGTCATGTGTCCAGTGCACATCAGTGCAAAGCTGAGAGATCTGGGCCCAACAGTCCAGGTGACCCTACTAGCTCTCCATGTCCTCCTCAAAGTAAAAACAAACAAACAAGCAAACAAACAAACAAACAAACAAACAGCTATCACCGCTACATTTACACACCCTTTACCCACCCGACCACGGGTTCGGTCCATGTCTGACATGGTCGCCCTTCGTCGAGGGCAAAGCCTTGGCACGGGTGTCACAGTGGCGCTAGCCAATGTCACGGCAACCACCGTCCAGCACAGTTCCTCACAAGATGGGGGCGGGGGAGGGGTGGGGGTTGGAGAGGAAAGTCCATGAGCCTGACGACAGACGCTAAGTCACAGCTCTCATGCCACTGAGGGTGTTCAAGTACGTAATTCAAAATGTCAGCACCATGGGTGGAGAGGCAGGACTCCTACCCAACGTCCAAGTTTTGATTTGAACTCACCAAAAAATGAAAAAGCTTCCACCACCCCCTCAGACGGAGGGAGCCACTGCGGCAGCAAGCTAACGAGAGAGGACTTGGGACTTCTCCAACGGAGGTCGTCTGATGCGAGAGGGGAGGCGTGCTGCCCCTCCGACCCAACGTGGAGCGGTCCGCTGGGCCGTCGGTGGCCCGCACGGAAGCACGGGGGCACATGGAGGCATCCAGCACTCCTCCTTTTCCCGTCTTGGGATAGATCCAGGGCAAAACAATGCGCACCTTTCTTTTGTGTCGTTTGTGTCATTTTTTTTTCGGAAAACTCGGGATTGTGTTCGTTGGAGAACAACTACTGAAGGCCATCTGTTTGTTGGTGAATGAATGACACTGCTCCAAGAAAAGTCATTACCCAGCAATCTGAGGAACAGCATAACCAGAAGAATCAACAGGCACAGTAATCTTGAATATTGGTGAGGGGACACAATGCTTGCAAGGTTTGACATTGTTTGTGCAGAAACTGATCTACCGGTTCTTTCAAGGACTCCTGTGGATGTCCCTAATTCACCACTATGGGTCTGCTAAATGTATTTCAGCAAAGGCCTTCTCTTGTATCTGATCATTAAGGAATAATGCATTTCTACTAGAAATCACTGTTGGTGAGGTTAAGGAAGGAAAAAAAAACAAAAAAAACAAAAAAAACACCTTACAGGAAATGTTCTGGCAAGTCAAAAGTGAAGACTATAGTACAGAGGCAGAAAATTCAAACTTGTGTACGAATCTACTGATTTGAGCATGAATACGAAAAAGGAAATTGAAGAAGTAAAACATACGCGTATATTGACAACATTAACATTTCTCAAATGAGTCTACATCATGACTTAAGCACTCTTTGGATAGTCTCTCAACCAAAATGTTCCACAAGTGTATGAACTTATTTTAACATTTTGAACTTACTCCATTGAAGGAAGACTACATTCATCTCCACATGGAAAAAAAAAGCAGCAACAGTTCTCATCTGCAAAAAGCTCACTGCTCTACACAGTCCCCAAAACAAAAAAAGATTATGTTTTTAGTTCTTGGCATAATGGGCTTAATATATATATTTTTAACTTCCATAAAAAAATGTCAATAGATCAAGTTTGGGTTTTCATCTGTTTGAATAAGGCACCTGATTTTGCAGGCATCATTTCAAAAATAATGTTGGATATTTTTTTATTTTTTATTTTTTTGAAAAACCAAGTGCAACATGGGTCTTTTTCGGCTTGTAGCTAGTATTTGCAATCGTACAAACATGAGCACTGTGGAATTTTATCTACATAAAAGAATGTGTGACCCCCTCACCCCCCCCCCCCCCTTGTGCTCATTACGTAAGATCAATTAATCAATCCATATGTATATTTTATGCAAATAAATGTTACCACAGGCTCAACAGATGGTTAATTATTCTCTATGGTGAACATGTATCAAGTAAGTTGGGTCAGCATGCACTATAGTCATGCCACATTTATGTTCATTCTTCCTTTTAGTGCCTCATCAGTATATTCAAATATCATATATTCAAATATCATAAAGCCTTCCTAACAGGACATTTACAAGCAAAAAGTAAGCTCGAGGAATGCGTTAGTTCATGCTTCTACCAAACTCTGAAGCAATGTTGTTTAAGGATGACAGTTCTATCTGATACTCTTCAGTATCTTCAGTTCTGATCTGATACTCTTCTACCTACTCGAGTTAACGTTCAAAGATATTACAGATTAACACAAATCACAGGAAATGGCAAATGCTTAGCACAGGACCATAGATGATTGCTCCAGATAAAAAAATTAAATAACAAAAATCAAACCAGAGAAAAAACAACAACAACAAAAATGTGAGCATCCAATTGATTATTTAGCAACAGTAAGACAGGCCGCCTTTCATCAAATGCTTATCAAATGGTCTAAAGTCATGTTAACACCCTTTAATAGCAAGTTATGGCCACCTCAAAAGAGCAACATTTAGACTTAGCCTCAATGTTAGCCATTTAGTCAGATAAAATGTCTTGGTAAAAAATAAGCACAAGCCTCTTTATTGGGAAATCTTAAAACTAAACCAACAACCCATCTTACTACAAAGAGCAAGACCAGCATAGTGCACCATTGAGAGCAATGTTTCTTACATACACAACACACATATTTACAATCTAATAATAATAATAATAATAATAATAATAACAACAACAATAATAATAATAATAATAATAGGCATGTCAAAATTATACAAATGAAAAGGAAACACATCAACATGCTTATGTCTCTTCGTGAATGTGTACTGTAGCCATTTTGGAAAATTTTGGAAGAAAACATTTCAGTAACTTTCCATTGGGATGCAACGATATTAGGTGAATTTACCAGTCATTGCACAAATACAGTGGCAAACGCTTATTTTCTCTCAATAAACAAGGATCACATTTTAGCTTGTATCTTAAGGAGTGGGCACACAAGTCAAATACAGCAAGGAATGATTACTGATTTTCTATACAATATTAGAACATGATTAAGCAGCTTTGACTCCAACATTCATTTTTAATATAGTGCAGACATCAAATAGAAGCAGAATTTGGACTTAATAGCTAGCTTACTCTTTTAAAGAATGCAATCTGGTAATAAGTTATTGTTTTAATAAATGTTCAATGATACGTGATACCCAGGATAATATGCAAAAAAAAGAAAAAAAAAAGAAAAAGAAAAACGATGATCAAATGAACCAATAAAAAGACTTGTTGGTTGGTTCCAAAAGAGAAAGCAATATTTTTTCCTTTTACAAAAAGCAATAAATGTTGGAGTAAGAAGCAAAGGAAACTCAGGAATACATGCTTACTAAATGTGCTATATACCAAAAGTATCAATTTTGTTTATATAATAGACCTTTAGATAAGCTTCAAATTACGTTTTCCGAAGTAATTACCCCCTAACTGAAAAACCAATTTATTTGCTGTAATTTAATATTTTTGTCACATCACTCCGATATGCAACCGAGGCCACTTAATCAACTCCTTTATGTTCAACTGAACTATACATCAATTCACATGATGCAACAGTTCAGATACATTTCAACTTAAAACAGTAGAAAGAAAAAAACATTTTACTGGCTTTAAAGATCGAACTATTTCCTTAACTGTTTGAATGCCACAGAGTCTCCTGGTTAAAAACTCCAAGCTCACAACCGCAACGTTGAATGTGAGAACCTGAAACGTCAACGCAAGAATCAATGACAAACCAATTCTCCCTATACAGCAGGCCACCGACAGATAAACAACATGCGCGTCCACCTAAGACCCCATACATTGTCACTTGCCATCAAGTGGTTTTTTTTTGTTGTTTTCTTTTGCTTTTTCTTTTTTTAATTATTATTTTTTGTTTGTTTTAACAGATTGGCCATAATTTCTTAGAGCCAATGCCAGACTAAGAAGCTTTAGTTGAAGATGGCACAATGAAGGCCGGGATACGTTACTACGGCAACAAAGCTTTACAGCCATGCCACCTTTTGAGAATGGATGGGCGTCTGGAAAGGCAAAAAGAACGTAGTCCGATTAATTCCCTATGGCAAATGGATTTGCCTTACAGTACAGTGATATAGTTTTTTTTTTCTTTTTCTTTTTTTTTCTTCTTTTGAGCCACTAACAAGGAGTCAATGCTTTCTTGAACACCTCAGTTTCCCTGTTAGGAACAAGTACAAATTACTCTTTAAAAAACAAACAAAAAAACCCAAAATATTATTCATCTCCAGCAATATCCAGAGAGAATGTGTCAACACTGTACATCGACCTGAAGGAAAAAAAAAAACCCAAAACAGAATTTGTACTTTTCCATAGGAAATGTCCACTGAAGGCAAATGAAGATTCTGACGGCAGCGGCCGTCGTCACACAGGGGACTCAAAAGTTCGTCCGTCCTCTCCAGACCTCATCGTCAACCTGCCCTGCTCAACACGATTAAAGTCAAGTACTAGCTGCAGCATTCAAACGAGGCCAGTTTAGCAGCAAATGGAAGGGGGAAAATGCCTTTTTTTTTGTCTAAACAAAGTGCTTTCGTTTTCTTACATGTAATATAGTACATGTACATTATATAACATTTAGAAGATAAGAAGATAAATCTCATTTCTATATACAAAGAGAACACTGAAATTACAATAGGCTCTAATATGGACGGTATATAGATAATCTACTATGCTATGACAAAATAAAAAGAAAGAAATAGATTACAATAGCTATGGTATACAAAATTTTTAAGCTTAAATATAGTTGGGGTTTAGAGGAAAAATATTCTCCCTTCTTTGATTCATTCAAAAATAAGAGCTTTACAAATTTCTCCATAAACCTCAGAAACAAAAGAAAGAATAAATGTGACTCGTCGATAAGCCTTTTTTATAGACGGCAAACAATTCTGCATGAAGAACTGCAGCAGCTTTTCAAACTCAACAACTGGGAAAGTGCAGCAGCTAGCTGTCGGTGAAAGGACAAAGCTCTCTTTCTCTCTCTCTCTCTCAAAAACACATTCTTGCCTACAAACTCAGTGCTCCTTTAGATGAAGACCGGAGGACTGTCTTCAGGTTTAATGTGGGGCGAATGTCTATGCCAGAGACGACTCGAGGTCTCGGTTCACCCTTGTGGGCAAATGTTCTCCGAAAACATTTTAGAATGTATATATCCAACAGCAAACAGAAAACAAGGCAATCACTACAAAAATAGAGCATTTTTTTCCCCTTTCTTATTTCCAGGATACTTACTGAATATAAAGACACAGAAATGTATCATGCTGATTAACATCAATTTAAAAGGTGACTTTTTAGTAATGGATATACAACTATGCAGGTGCATAAATTAATGACTATACATATTATATATGCAGGATAAAGTACTTAATGTATAATTCTTGTACGCGTGCTTTCCTCTACAACTTTATACTAAAAGTAATAATAGCAAATGTTTTGGTTCTGCGATGTCACATAAATGCAAACAGAAGGATCTCCAACTCTAGAACTCCTTTCTTAAAGCATTACATCGACAAAAGTACAATGGTGGGAAATCCTGGAACTGACTACTTACTAACGTTTCCAAAGCAACACTTCTACTTGAGAACTGAAGAACAGTACGAGAGAGCTAGAAGAGGATGCGAATGAATGCTTCTTTCTGTAGATAATTGGACCCAAGCGAATTTCACAGTTCACTGAAAATTCCCTGACCCCACCACTTTTCCTACATTCAATACGGTGTCAGGTTAGCTGTGCAAAAACCTTACTTAAACTGGCTAGTTGCCATTTTACGTTGCATGTGTCTTTGGTACAAAAACAAAACAATCAGAATATAGTGTGCAAATATTGTTTTCATATTTAATATATGAATAGTTGTCTTAACCCCCCCCCCACACCTCACACGCACCCCCCCCCCACACACACACACATATATCCATTCCCACCAAAGTACCAAAAGAGGAAAAATCAAACTAAACTATAAAAAGAAAAGAAAAAAAGAAAGATTTTTTTAAGTATCTGTCAGAGCCATCTCATGATACATAGCACAGACTCTGTGGCATATATCTCTATTTACCATGCTCCTATACATTCAGAGTATCTTTGTCGAGCTGAACCACATAAGCCCACAATTCTGCCCTGCCTCACTCACGCTGCTGCTCTCTTTTCCCAAAATGGTCCGCACGCTTTCCGAGCGAAACTCGTTAGCCACGCCTCCATGTCTACAAGGCACAATGAATCTTACTTTTATTTACAAATATGATCGAGACCCAGTCTGGGAATCAACTTTTGAGCCCCTTCAGTGCGACGTCACGAAAAAATAGAAAATAAAAACGTCAGGGGTGACTCGACATGAGGGTACTTGAACCAAAAGTTAAAGTGTGCAAAAGTCACCCATACAGAAATAATGGTTATTCTTGTTTAGAGAACCAAATTGGAACCAACCATCTCTGTCTCTCTTTCTGTCTTACACACACACACACACACACACACACACACACACACACACACACACACACACACACACACACACACACACACACACACACACACACACACACACACACACACACACACACACTCTGCCCTGAGACAACCCCAAGACAAAGGAACAGAACATCCGTGCTCAGACTCCTCATTCAGCGGTTATGCTTGCATCCCTGTCCTACATTTAAACCCCTAGCATTGATCTTAGAGTTGTTTTCCCATAAAGATACATATTTTACCTGCTTCCACATATACATGGACTTTTTCGCAGTTGGCGTTTTATAGGTGGATCTTGCTTAATCCTGCAAATGCCACAATACTAGAACATGAAAGCAGAGCTTGAGAGAGAGAGTGAGTGTGTGTGTGTGTGTGTGTGTGTTTGTGTATGTGTGTGTGTGGGGGGGGGGGGGGTGTGTTATTTTTGTGTTGGTGATTTCCAAAGATTAACATGACCGGAGAAGTAAGCAGAGGCAAAATATGACATGCGTTACTGGGTAAGTCCGGAGGGAAATCTGCTTTCGGAATCTGGCAAAGGGCATTTGACAGACTTAGCTGAACACAAGAAGAAAATGGCTACAGCAGGAACTGGTTGCTTTTCCCCACCTCTTTAAAAAAAAAAAAAAAAAAAAAAAAAAAGAAGAAGAAGAATAAGAATAAGAAGAACAAAAAACAACCAAAAAAAACCCCAAAACAATTCAGGAGGTATCTCGTAGATTGGCTTTTGAATTCGCAAAATGGCGGCCTGTAGATGGAGGTCTGCACCAGCCACATGCACGCATGGTATGGAAACCCACTAATGAGTGCAGAGGTTAACTACTAGTTTAGTTTCCACAGGCCGGTAGAGGTGGGGCTTGGGTGGGAGGGGCATTTCTTAAGGTGAATATATACATACGTACTTGGGGAAGGGGGGGGGGGGGCGCTGGTGGGCGCTCGTATGCATGTATTCACATTAGGCAAGATGAGGCGCCTCCGGGGTGAGATGGGCATGCAGAGTGCCGGGCCATTACAGTGTGGGACAGGGGTGGTGTGCCTGGCTGTGGGCGGGCTCTGGAGCCCCACCCCCCAGGGGGGAGGGGCCACTGCCGGGCACCTCTACACTTTGGACGTGGGCACTCGCAGGCCCACCAGGCCTCCCGTGGGATCCCCTTTGCCAGTGTTCTCCAGGATCTGGTTCACAAAGTCTGACGTCTGGCCGGCCACCGGTGACTGCACTGCATGTGAGGGGTGGGGTGGGGGCAGAAACAACAGCAGCTCTTAATACACCGGACCATAAGCAGGGAATGTGTCACTGTGAGGATATTTCGTCTCACTGGCTATTACGCAGGCAAGCAAGGGTATAAAAGGTGCATCATCTCTCCTGTGAAACCTGTGCACATCATCAATACTTTAAATATTTTAAATGTTACATGAATACACAAAAAAAGCAAAAAAACAAACAAAAAAAAACAAAACAGCCAGAGCTAGCCAGGAAAAAAGGTAAGAAGGCATTGTAATGTTAACCATTACAGTTAATTTAAGAGAGATTCCATACAGACGAGGAATAATAATAATAATAATAATAATAATAATAACAACAACAACAACAGCAACAACAACAAAATATTTGTGAATCCTTTGCATACAGTATTCCTGAACTTGCTAAACAAAAAATGCTCATTAAACTTTCCAAATCAAAAGTCTCAGCAAAAAGGTCTCACCAAGTGTTTCCTCTATGAGCTTGTCGAGCTTGTCTGCCATGCTAGTTCCATTATTTTCCGAGTTATCTTGAACTCTGTTTACAATTTCCTCCTTGATTGTGTTGATCACAAACAGCAGTCGATCTGCATGGGAAAATGACATCATCATCTAAACACATCAACTAAAATGACATCATCATCTAAACACATATGGCAAGCGGTTTCAATGTTTATTGATCTGAACAGATTTGCATTAAAGATATCTGTAATTCATTTACGACTAGACATAATGCTAATTCAAGATATCTCCAATTCCATTTTGACTAGAACGAATGATGTCACGTTTGCAGTTGATTTGTACAGGAGCTTCAATTCACTATATGCAATATAAATTTAAGATATCCAAAATGATATTATCACTAATCGTAAAGCAAATTATAGATATGTCCACTTCGTTTCTGATTAGTCATTAGTCCAGTTAGATATCTTAAATTTCTTCATGTTTTAAGCTATCTTAAATGTATTTTTAGATATCCGAAAATAAGTTATCACTAGTGCAAATTAAATTGTAGACATCTTGCATGTAAATTATGACTAGCCAAAACTGAAGTAAAGACATCCCAGGTTTGATTTAGAATTAGTCTAAAGTCCTTTTAAGATATCTCCAAAGAAATTATGGATATCTTGAAGGCGTTGTTCACTAGACGGCTCTTGTATTTCAAATATCTCAAATGATCATTCCGACTAGTAAATGTGTTTAGTCAGAATAATCGTTCACGATATCTACAGTCAGATGTGTGTAACAGATTTATGTAGCCTATTTTAGCATGAAAACCCAGCCCCTCTGTTGCAACAAATAATACATCTTGTTAGTTTTAAACTACTATAGGGTTTAGTATAAACTTTACACTGTAACTTTTGATTGAACTAACAGTTTTGTGTAGTTCCTTTGTAAACGTTAATGATTAACTTATCAATTCAAATATGTTACATGGTCTGTGATGCATACGATTTCTCAGATATCTGAAAAAGTAATTTATACTAAACATTAGAAACTTAGAGATATCTTTATCATTTCAGATTTGTGACACTTCAAATGACGATTCAGATGATGTAATTGAAGATAACTTAAAAGAGATTTTGACTAGTCAAAATGTAATTGTAGATATCTTAAATTGTCATTCTTACTAGCAGGACCGTAAAGGCACATCTCCTTAATTGTCATTTTTAATAGTCAAATTCTAATTCTTACTTGTCAAAACTCATTTGTAGATATCTTAAATTGTATTAAGGATAGTCAGGCGAAACCCATTATATGTTAAACCCGCTAACACATTAACTAAAATGACATCATCGAAAAAGGATTTGGTGCTTCTAGGTTCGTATCACCGTGACGATTTTCAATTACCGTGATGTCAAATGATTAATAATAAAAAATAATAACAATAAAAACAAAAAAAATACACTGAATTTTTATAGTGATTTTCAAGTATTCAAAGATGCTTATACTATATTGGCAAACAAGAAAAAAAGGGCAGGGGGGAATAAATGACACAGCCTGAGAACAAAGGGTCTAGCCTAGAACTTCCCCATCAAATTCCATCGCAGAACTGAAACAAACAAACAATCTTATGCGCTGGCCACTACCCCTCTAGCTCCAAGATCATGTACCGTATTCGGTGCCGAGACCCCAGAGCTTGACCTTGTTGGCTTCGTACTGCGCTTTCTTCTTCAGTCTGCAGGCCCTGGAGGAACACACATGATCACATGACCAGTCCTGTCCCAGACCAACCTGCCCTCCTCAAACGCACAGCAGCCCGGTGGTGGAAGGCCTCACCTGGACGCCAGCTTGTTCTTCTCCTTTCGGGAGCGGGGGCGGGCGGTCAGGGGCAGCTCGCTGACAGGCGTCAGGTCACTGATCACCTTGTTCAGCTTCCGCAGTTCATTCCCGATCTGAAGGAGCTTCCGCGGGTTGGGGGTGAGGTCCTCCACGTCCGTCCGCCGAGACTTCTTCAGTGTGTATTTTCCTGGAGGAGATGGCCAACGGAAGCTCTTAACGGTTATGGTCGCTCCCGGGACCATGAGAGGTTAGCCATACAGAACAGCCGAAAGGTCAGCATCAGTAAACTATCTTTTATCAGTTAAAGTTACACAGAAAGAGAGTCGCTAGCAGACACATCCTCACTCTAAAAGGAAAAGATAAATTTTACATTTTTGGTATTTTTTGAGGACCTTTCCCTTAATCATGAGCACAATATAACAGAAATTTCAGGACCCACAACAGCCAAATTTGAGCTCAACTTTAAAATATTTCAAAAGCAAAATGTATTTGCCACTGCACAACATTAACATTCACCTAAGCAACTGAACATCAATAGTAGAAGAGACATTTTTACCCCCCCCACCCCCCCACGCACAATATATATATATATATATATATATATATATATATATATATATATATATATATATATATATATATATATATATATATATATATATATATGTGTGTGTGTGTGTGTGTGTGTGTGTGTGTGTGTGGTGTTTTTCCTCCATCCACCATCTGTAGCATATGATCAATTACCACACAATATAACTGACATAGCCCTGTGCAAGAAAACCCATCGACTAAAAACAGACCAAGAACGGAAACCCAGAAGCAGCCGTTGGGGCATTCAACAAACATTTATGCAAATCACATTTTTGTACAGCTTTCATGAACCTGGCTTTCATGAACTCCTCACTCATAGATATTTAGAAATTAAGATGTGTGTAAAGTCTGTATAAAGTTATGTCAGAGATGGCACTATTTCTCCTGAGAGAGGAATCTGTGGGCACACATTACAACTTCACAGTCTTGACTGTCATGTACAGATGTGTGCGAAGGCTGAATTAGAAGTGTCTCTGATAAGACACGTTGATAAGCCATGTCCTTCTCATGCCAACATATTTATTGTTAGAGTGTCGAGGGTAACAGGGTACTTTTAAAAGTTGTGCTTTATAGTCACATATTTTAAACAGAATATTTATTGACAGAATTCACAATATTGACAGAATATTGACAGAATTCACAACTGCCTGTAGGCTTCCTTTATTAGTGTCTTCCAGTCAGCTGGTTTTCTGTTCTTTTTTAAGCACAGGACAGCAAGACCACTATGCTTTACAAGTTGCGTAGTACTAGCTACCCAAATGATCATCACAGCATCTGAACCCGATGCCCAGACTTCACCAGGTCAATGTGAAGACAACACGATTGCACACCAATTCTTTTTACCCTACATCATAATTCACCAGAAGATGTTTTCAAACTTTAGGAAAGGTAAATACTATTTAATTCGGGCACTTGTCAGCTTGCCATCAAATTCTTTTGTTGGTTTGTGTAATGTTAAAATGATAAGAACCATAGTGGAAGAACCACCTGCCTCGATCATCCTTTTCCACACCAGTATAAGCAAAACACCAAAGAGAGAGGGCCAACACCACATGAAGCCAGTCCCCTCATCTTTTCAACCTTGCCCAACAGATGCCTGCGATAGGCTAACGTCGTTCTGAATGACTGAAACAAGGCCATCCTTCTAACCCAGACAACAAGGCCATGAATGTCCATGGCATCATTGCAATTTAAACTTCCTAGACTACACAATTGCCTTTTTTTGTCCAAATGGCATAAATTTAACATAAACTTAAAAAAACTTAGAAACTTAAAGAATTTGAAAGAGACAGAGGGAATATTGATTAACATGTACTAACACTAATTAGCATGTTATCACTTATGTTACGTCATGGTTATGCAGTGGGAGGAGGGATGGACAAGGAGAAAACAGAAGAAAACCAAAAAAAAAACACGTTCGTAGCGTTCCGCAGCGAGTGGCGCTGTGATGGTCTCACCATGATGCAGACCGTTCTTCTGGTACATGTTGCTGGGGAGTGTGTCTCTGTCCCACTCAGAAGGCTTGAGCATGCGCTCCTGCTTGGAAGGCGTGAGCTGCTCGCTGTATTCCCAGAAGTACCGACGCTTCCCTCTTTTCCTGGAAATCCCAGCCGTCAATCCTTTGACGTCCTCTACCATGTCTGCCTCACAGCCTGTATGAACGAGAACGTTCAGTTACAGAAAGAGCCGAAGCATGGGCGGTGCCAAGAAACAGAGTTGGGAGGGTTAGCCGAAGGCCTGAGGAGAGGAAGAACTGCCATAATGTGGAACAATCCAGCTTCTTGGAGCAGCGCAGCCTTACAGAATAAGCTCCAGACATGGTTATCAGAGCTTTTCATCAATAAGAGCGCATGACAGGTCAACCTGACATCCAACAGGAGAAAGATGACCTAATGCTGAACCCAACGGCACCCTGGCTAGAAGGCTTAGCACACAACCGCCAGAGTTAGCTAGGACATATGAACCACAAACACAACTGCAAGGAATTAATCTCCCGGGCCTCATCTGGACAATGGTATCTATAATGAAAATCTAATGAATAAAGCACAGAAAGTACTGAATCCAATCTTGGTGGTGGTGCTATGAACAGACAATCAGAAGTCGATTTGCGTAAAACAACGTTTTCACACCTGGCTCGGAGAACGCATCACTGATGTCGTCGTCTTTGTCTCCCTCATAATCCTCATCCTCTTCCTCCTCTTCCTCCTCATTCTCCGAGAGCTCGTGCTCGCTGCCGAACCCCTCATCACGGTCTTCGTCGTCCAGCTCCACCCCTTCGGCCTCCTCCTCCTCTTCCTCCTCTTCGTCCCCGTCTCCGTCTCCGTCTCCGTCCCCCTCCTCCTCCTCCTCCTCCTCCTCCTCCTCCTCCTCCTCCGTGTCGTTGATGGCCTTGCCGGCTAGCCTGGCCCTGGTCAGGAACAGCGAGTAGTTGTGCTCCTCCTCCTTCTTCTTTTCAGCAGCGACTGCAGCAGCATCAGCTCCGAGGGCGCTCACGGCAAGCAAGGTCTCGGTGCTGCCAGCAATGGGGACATGCAGTTTCTGGGACAAGGTCCTCGAGGGCCCAACCTCTGGAACAGGGCCAGCTGGGGACTCTCGCTTTGGGATCTCTGCTCCCTTCTCGCTAATCAGGGCTGTTACCGAGGATGCCGTGCTGATGGCGACTGCCTGGCCACTGCTGACCAGTGAGGCAGCTGGCTCGTGTTCATGGATGAGCGGAGAGCTGGCAAATGCGTTCCCTTGTGGGGCGCAGCTCTCCACCACAGGCTTGCGTGACATGCTAAGGCGAACCTTGGCCTTGCGCACATAATCGGTGCTGTCGTGTTGCGGGGACGAAGACTTGCTAGGCCCTTGCATCTGGGACTTGGCCATGGTCTCGGTGCTCGACGGCACCGGCCAAGTGGCCTTCTGGGAGCCTTCGGCGAAGTCGGGCAGGGGATTGCGACTAGAAGAGGTGCACGCGGTGGAGGCGGTCATCCTGCCCATCTTCTTGCCCGCGGACGGTGGGGGAAACACCGGCTGCTTCTGACCTGCCAACAGGTCTGGATGGTACAGTGTGTCGCACACAGGCTGAGAGTCCTCACTGTTCAGCTGGGCCAAGGTGGGCGTCCGGCCTATCACTTCCTCGTCCTGATAAGGACTGGAAAAGTCGTCCAGGCCGAGAAAGTCCACCTCCTTGGTGCCCCAGATGTCGCAGCTGGTGAGGCGGGTGTATTTGGTCAGGTCCTCCCAATATGTGTCCCACTGTTCAAAGTTGGAGCTGTAGGCTGGATCGTTATCTAGCAGCTCAGGAAGATGTTCCATGCTGTCAAACTCTTTGCAGTCCCCGACTGTGAACACGTCTCCTCTAGGGCTCTGGCGACAGGTCATATCTCTGTCCTGCAAAAAAAGATACAATATCAACCCAGCTATGTGTAGAGTACAGGAAGTAACAGAAGTTCAAATTGATTCAAAGCCACTGCATAAAAATATAGCAATAATTTGTCATTTTGTTTTCACACTACAGAAATTGGCAGGGAAGGTATCTTACCAGTTCGTACATGAAGTCTGGGTCAGAGCTGTTGGCCAACAGGTCCGTACTGGTCAGCGCCTGGTCAGCAAAAGTGTAGTTTTGAAAGGCATCCCCAAAGGGAGGATCCATTCCACTGATGCTGGGCTACATACCAGATCAAAACACATAGTGAATTATCAAAAGAAGGCTCAAAATGAAAGAAGAAGTTAAAAATGTTCTACAGCACACTTCAGGCCTTACCTGAGGCATTGCCAAGCACAGATCTCCAGTTCTGTGGCGGAAACTTCTCAGCCACCTCTCCTGCCCCAGTTGCCTTGTTCGTTTGTCTATCTCTGGCAAAAAAATTGATTATCCCAATAAAACAAAAGAGTCTTTCTGCAATGTGGAGGCCCCAGTCGTGCAGTCAAGTATGGCCGCAGTGTCCTCCTCTGGTGACCGTTCTCTGCAGAGAGAAGTTCAGAGACAGGAACGAGGGGTTAGCTGGAAAAACCACAACAAAGCACATTACCCGCATGAATGTCAACGTGACACACTTCTCCACGAACAGTGACTTAGCCCCGCAGGGTTCCGTAAACAAATGTTCCATAAACAAAAATGTCACACAAAACGCAAATCACCGTACAAACAAACAGCGACTGTCACAAACTGCTGTGGGCTGAAATTAGAACGGGCATGAGTGGCTTCAACTAACGGACCTCTATTCCAGGGCGCATGGTGACACAAACAAACGGCGAAGATGGTGGGGTTGGGGAGGGAGCTGGGGTTGACGTGAGAGGAGTTGCGAGGCAGTCTAGCCATGGTTGAAAAAAAAGTTACGGAGGTCGCCTGTAAAAGGCGACTCGGATTCGTGGAAGGAGAGACAGCAGCACCGGAGTCAGAGTAATCAGTCGGGTGGGAGGTGAGCGAGAGCGTTGAGCACCGGGGCTATTTTTAACCCACCCTGGGCGGCACCCTTTCCCTTCTGCCTACCAGACAGTTGCGAGCAAAGGGGCACAAACCACTGGACGCCGTTTGCATAACAAATCAGCAGAAATATGTTGGAGAGGGAACTGAGCCGAGCTGAGCACCGGCAGTGTGGGGCAAAACATCCCTGCTCCTCTGGTGCCGCATGACATCATTTCCGCCCGGCGTGGAGAGCGTGGCGGACGGAACGTCTTGTCGCCCGTCAGATATCTCGCGCATGGCAGGGCTTGCATGAAAACAGGGAGACAGAAGAAGAAGGTGGGGGGGAACAGACAGGACAAACAGCATTTCCCCATAGCGCTCTGCTCCCTTCGCTAATGCTCAGTCTTGCGCAGCTAAACAGCTGCCAGACCAAGAATATTTGCGCGCTAAACTTTCTGTAACACAGCAATGGCACAGCTCTAATCGGGGCTAATGCTGCCGGGGCATTCCTGCTGCGACGGTCGCCATGGACAAAGGAATTCACCTTCCCTCAAGTGTCCCGCTTCACTGCTCTGACCAGGAGAGTTGTCAAGTATCACAATAGGAATGAGGAAGAGACAGGGCTCTCTCTATTTTGGCCTGCAGTGAACAAACACACCTGTCATGGTGGCTTATGTCTGGACATTGCAACCAGGAAGGTGTGATGTTCAGATGTGTGAAAGAGATATCTCGCAACTAGCCCTGTTCACTTCTAAAACTGTAGCAAACATGCAGCTAACGTTTGCTATATGCTCACATGGAGTATCAGGTTTTTCAGGTTAAGCTTCAAGAGACGAGTACAATATAATGCTTATTGTATTATTTTATAGAAAATCACTGTCTTGATTCCAACTCTGAAAAACTCCCTGCTCTCTGACAAGGCTGTTAGCCTCTTCAGAGGCCAAGGCCACAGCCAATCAAAACGTAAGATATTTACTCGGTTGTCTACTGCAGCATGAGGCATTCTGGTGAATTCTACGTTCCTCCTGGTGAGAATTCAAAGGCCTCAACTGATCCTACAGCAACCGATCACAGCTCACAGGCAACCTGAAACCAGCTTTTGAAATGACTGTGTTGCAAAGAATGCCCTGGCTGGAAGAAAAAAACCTGATGAACAAAGAGGGAAGGTTGTTTCATCCACGTGTGACTCCTTCCAGGTGGCATATGGTTAGAACTTTAGCCGTACACTGGAAAAATCACGAGTGCTGCAGTACTCTAGACCTTGGTAGTGCTCCAATACTGCATAGGAAGTCATATCATATTTTGTACAGTTTTGGTGGAAACATCACACCAATATTCTCTTCGGGGTAGCAGTTGCTTTACTTACTTCTAATGACCAACAAGTCTGAATAAATGCATGAAATGTGTGGCAAAATAATTATACGTGGTGAGCTATAGTATTTCATGCTGTATTGTATATCATACTAATAAGTCTTTTAATTCCAGTCAGAAAATGTGTTTCTACTGTTTCACTCCTCCCTTCCCTTTCACTAATACCATGATAAACAAATTCAATTCTCACCAACCCATCCCTCAAGAGTTAATAGTGAACAACCAGGCCTAGACATTAGCATGTAAAAATGACAAAATTCAACAAAATTAGTAGGAAAATCTTATGGCTTACCAAAAGCAATATGATCACAACTAAATTACAAATGTTTCAGTGATACATTAGTGATCTCCATCAACCACATTCTTCAGTCAAATACAAAAGTAAATATCCAAGTTAGTCAAAAACTACCAATGCATAGCATTGGTCTAAGGCCCAAGCCCTCACTGATGTGTACGGGGTGAAGATGCTTGGGTTCAAACAGCCCTCCACTCATCCACACGGGCATGCAACTGCACTGAATGCACGGAGGCCAACACTTTGTTATGCATGAGCAGGATCTTGGTCGTGGGCGTGCTGAGACCAGAACCGGTGCCCTTCGTGCTTCTAGTGCTGCTGTTGCAGGCACGCTGTGGCTAATACAGGAAGTAACAAACGAGACAGCAGCTTGGCTATTTCCATGCATCAGTGCAGCCAGGTTCTGTCTTATCGCTGGGGAGGTCCGTTACAACCTCCTACCTGCTGGGGTGTGAGCATTACAGAGTGGGATTGGGGCTAATTTTGAGCAACCTTTCATGAGTCTGCAGCACAGGAGCCTTCATGTGCCGAGGCCACTCTGCAAATGTCAGAGGTCTCTTCTCGCTGATGCAGCACTGCAGATGCCTCTCTGTGGCTGGTGCCAACAGCCTTCGTGCTCGCGTTCCGGAGGGTGGACGAGCGTCCCTGTCTGGCTGGCATGACATGACAGGGGGGCTTGTTTAATCATGTGGTGCATTTCTAAAGCGACTTGCCTGAAGCGTTATCCCCACTATGCAACTCCCCAGACATTTGAAACAAATAATCTCTTTTGAACCTTTGAATTCACTTCTCATAATGGATGGGTGAGTGATTCAATCAAGGCCTCATTACATCACAACACGCACCCAATGTGTGGAGCTTGTTCCAAGAAGCCTGATACTGGTAGTCACAACAGGTTGTTGAATCTGAATGTTTTAATTTTTTTCATCCAAGATATGATGTTATGTTGCTGACAACAGAAACAGAGAATAAGATTTATAATAATCCATATTTTAGGTGTCTCACAACACAGTAACTTTGCACTGTATGCAGCTCTCCCATTAATCTATACTATTCATAAAATTTGTACTGTCAATATGTAAAGAAAACAAAAACAGTAGAAAATACATTTTACATTGATGCTTCATAATATGAGCTATGTGTATGTGCCAAAAGTGGACAGATAAGAGCTTTCATCCAATATAATTTTGTATAAATACAATCAGGCAAGGACACATCACAATCTATAGATATTGTATGCAACTGAACGCTGGGTTTTCCACTAATGTGTCTCCTACAGTATGTAACCACCCACGCTATGTTTACATGGGGCTAGTTTGGCCTACAAACGCTATCATATCTATTTCTATGTAAGGCCCTCGATGAAATAAAATATCACGATTGGTACAATACAACCACAGGATTATTACAATAGCAATTACAGCTACTTTTAGTCAAGAGAAAGGTTCATGTTTGACTCTGACCTACTAACATTCCACAACACTGAACTCAACATGGCCCCTTTCGAAAACAAACATCACCCAAACCCTGGTACACTGCGCCAACGCCCACGCTTCCAAATGTTTTCATTGGATAAACGTAAGAGTTTAACCCGCTTCCGCATACATTTAAGTGGGCTGACGGAATGTCAATCACAGGAAAATCTCGCCTATATGTCCCGCCCCTTCATGTTCGGTTGAGAGAGCAAGCAACAAACAATACTGAAGGCCTCCCCACGTTACGTAAATAAGTGAAATACACATTATTATTATCTCAAAGTTTTTATGAACACAATAATAACGAACCCCTAGTTATTTACATGATACGCGGTGGAAACGTCGTTTTGTGCGGCTGAGCAAGGATAGCTGGTTAGCCGAGTAGCGAAAACACGAAAATCAGATCAAACTGTTAATAATGCAAATAATGCCCTAACAAACACCTAAACAGCTCAGTCTGTTTCAAACATTTATTATTGTAGCACCATAAGACGCGCAGAATGGCAACTTTCTAGTGTCACTATAACACTGGGCATTCTGCTCAAGGGGGCGTGTACCCTGGCTAGTCTGCTTAGGTGACCCTCAATTCATTAATCGTTTCTTCTTTTGTACATAATAAAAACTAACCTCTAGGCAATCGATTATTCTATAATCAATCTTTTCTAATGCTATGCCCAATATATTTATAAACAACATTTGTTACAATTTCTTTATTTTAATCAACTTTTACACATTATAACGACACAGTGTGGTTAGTCGAGGTGGCATTTTAAAAGATCGTGCTGTTAATCACTTTGAACCGTTTTTAAACAGTTAAGAGGAAGGTTGGTTAAAGCAAACCGACTACAATCCTTTTCCTTCCTCCATATGGGAATTTTACAACTTTACTCAAGGATATATATAATGAAAAACACAGATTGGTAGTATTCACAAAACGACAAAATGTTTGGTCCGCAGACAATATTAATCTTGACAACACAGCAAGCACCTTCTAGAACAATTCAGCTGATAAGTGACACTGAGAGCCAGCTAGCTTGCACTGGCGTTACCCTCTGTTTGCTAGCTACTAGTACTACCTCCAAAGAAACCTCACAATATTTTTTAGAGCAGCAAACTGACATATCAAGAGCTCAATATATGCAAATATCGCACGTTTTACAAAATTACTTCTGAAAATAGAGCAGCGTTTCATGCGGAACTAAAACTTGCTTTGCTGTGCTGCTTGATAACTATGGCCTCCGTCCCTCCCCTCTCTCTGAGCAGCAGCAACTAGCAGGGTACCACAACTTAGCTTTCAAGCTAACTGGAGGAGACAATGTTTTTATTAATTTTAAACAAGTACTTCGACGATGCCTACAGCTTAGCTACGGATGAACGATTGACCCACCTTCAATTTGCCCTTACAGTTGTCAAAAAAGGTTCCGTGATTCGATTTTAGTCGTCTTTATGAGAACTTAATGTCATATCTTCATAATCCACGCTGTCTTCCTCTCTGGTTTGTTTTGTTTATCTTCTTCCTGACGGGTTCCTGGAAAGCGCGTGACTCCCGTCTCACGTGGCTTTCCGTTGACCAATCAGTTTGCGAATGACAAACTGACCCAAAACAAGACGTCTCAATTTCGATAATATAAAACCCCTTTACGCCCTTGTCAAATTCAGAAATGAAAATGGCACTTCAAACAATGATCATAATTTTGTTTTGCTGAAGACTTGAAGTATCTACATAAAACGTGTTTTAATGATCAGCTTTAATGATCAGACTTCTGTATGTACTGTATTTGCCGTAGTGCACGACTAACAGTTTGAAATATTAATAGAACGTAGCCTAAATACGAAAATAAAATTATAGCACATCATTTATTTTATCTTACCCTTGAAAAATGACTTAAAGTCATATTTTTTTGCCAATACTGTAAATACCTGTTTAATGATTGGTGCAAGAAAATTAGACATATATATAAACTGCAATATATAACTAGTTTTGTCACATAAAAAACCGTTCCAGCTTATAACCAACTGACCTGTTCATAATGAGAAACACAGAAGTCTCTCATTGCCATCCTATTTCAAATGCATGTTGGACATAGGCCTGTGGTGCTGAAAATGGAACAAACTCAGGATTCCACCAGTGGGCAGGGCCCTCGCTGGCAGCTCAGGGCCGTGTGCAAGGTTCTGACCAGTCAGCAGTGCTCTGCAATGCACCGAGTGCTTGGACCTGCCCATGGCCCTGGGCCGCATGCCAAGTCCTTCACTAAATAATAGTGACTATTACTCCCAAGGAGGAAACAAAACTTCAACTTAAAAGCAGCCTAAACCACCCTTTGTCTCGCTATAGTTTGTGCCGCAAACTGTGTAACCAACTGTATTGGGGTTGGAAGCAGGATAGCTCATTTTGCCTTCATGTGGCACTTTGCTGAGTCGAATTACACAATCTGAACCGATCGAACAGATGCAGGCCACAAGCTGTGCTGTCGTTTCAATATCCTTGTAGGTCCTCCTAATTACAACCGCTGTTTCTAGTGTAAGCGGTTTGGACTGGATCCTAGCATACAGATAAGCCACCGGCTAGGGCCAGCGGTACCAAAGGTACCATATGGCACTGTTGCTCAGTGCCAGTCTGGACAAGGGGACCAGCTGAGCCAGGATAGCCATCAACTGGCTGTAAATAAACAAGAACAATGATGTCAAAGGCACAATAAGCCTTAAGGCTCTTACTCACATTTCTGCCAGATGCTGCATTCTTTGGGATTCCAGAGAATGAATGATCCACTTTTGTCATGGTAACCCATTTCACGCAAACACACAGATGAAAAGGCCAGCTACACAACGTGATTCGTATTACCCACCACAGCACAAATAATGCATCCCTTTAGGGGCTTTTGGTTGCTCAGAAAGAGAAAGTGCATTTTGTCATTATAAAACTTTGCTGAAATTAAGAGGGAAAGTATAAACAAGATAGAGAAAGAATGAATATTTAACGTGAAAGGCTCTTTATAGTCTATTCTACCAAATGTTATGCATATCGCATAGCTTAATCTCAATCTCACCCAAATATGCCTCTGTGTCTAAATATGGCATTATTAAAAATACAAATGCTCATCAGAAAAGTCCATTTAGGCTCCCTCCCCTTGGTGGTCATGTAAAATAGACTGGAAGTTAAGAGTCATTAGTCAAACATCAAGTGCGACACCCCATTTAGTCTACTTCTAATTATAAACCCTATTCTCTAAAAGATATTTCAAATAGATTTGTATCCATAACCAACTGACAGGCCTGCTTCAAAGAACAAGAGACTGTTTCTCCAGGCATAGTGCAAGCCAAGTTCTGAACTAACATTTTATGAATCTTCACCAAGTCCTCCCAGCTTACATTAAAGTGTGTGGCTTGCAGCTCCACTCATATGGTACGAGGAACGCAACTGTGACATGAAGATATGAAGGTTCCGAATAGGCTTGATAGTTATGAATGGGTTGCTATGTAAATAGATTCCACAAACAATCAGAGGGGATGGAGGCACTGTTTGTTTCTGCTGTTTCCTGGAGTCCTCCCGTGCAACACTGACTGTTCTCTAAGAAAGCTGGTGGAATATTTGTGTGTGAATCCAAAGGTCTGTCCAGCTCAGGATGGAAAGTATGTCAGCATATGATAGGGCAGTAAAACAACTTAATACAAAATAAATATATATATTAAAATCATATGATGACATTTTTCCATAAATTAGTAATTAAAGAACGTGCTGTAAGATAACGGAACACATAACAGCATATTACGGAATTATTTCATTAAGGAAGACAGCATACAACAGCATAAGATAACGTTTATGCATAATTTAGCTCTATACAGAATAAAACTAAGAACTACTACAAGCAGGTTTCAATTTACATCCAAAGGGGAAAAAAGCTAAACATGCTAGCTTTATATGTACAAAGACAGCTTTCGACATTCCCAGGAGATTTGGGTGTCTAGCTCACAATGTGTTCATCTTAAAAATATTTTACTTGTGACAAAGGTCTCCAACTTTATCCTCTTGAGAATCACACTGGATTCTCACAGCAGTGTAATACAAAAGCCTTTTATATTTCTCCACAGGCTTTGGCAGAGAAAACAGGATGAGGGGGAAGAAATATCCACATCTGCAAGTTTCGCCCTCTATCGCTCATCCGAAGTAGGACAGGTAGAGTTTGTTAATAATTCTCACTTTCTACAGTTTGTATTAACATTTTGTATTGTATTGTAACATTTAAAGAAAATATATTTGTGAATAAGGTAATATACCAAATATTGTTTGTGGGAAGCAATTTCCTGTTATATCCCCATCAATGACCAGAATCCTGTTATATCCCCACTGCTGTTTTACATAACGAAATTATTACACCTGTTCCGTTCAACGTAATTTTAGCCCTGCGTGTGCGAAAAAGGACTACAGTCACGATAATAACACAGGGGAAAATAGGCTTTTAAAAAGTACATTTTTACTTAAAAGAAAACGATAACAGTAGATCTAAACTCTGTATAGTTAACAAGTAGCTAGAGTGTGAGTCCTAGTAATCAATCAGTGGTGAAAATCAGGGTTCGACTTTTGCACAAATCGACATCCTTTGCGTCAGTTATGTTTTCCTTATGGTAAACTTATACGCTACACTGAGCTCGAAAAAAGTTATCGTTCACGCAAGCCCTTTGGAAATTAACAACGGGACAACTCCACAACCAATCAACAAAACAAAGCGACTATAATCATTGATGTGGCTAAAGACCGCTCAGACATTTTCTCATGATTTGTACCTGATATTTAATTAAAATATGAGGCTAATTCGCGAACAAAATTCGGTATAATAGAATTAACTTCCAGGTGTTCTAACAGTTTAGTGACATCATATATAACGAGTTTTGTTTTAGCGAGTCTACCTGAAAAGGGTTTTGTTTAATACGAATTTTGGTTACTACAAAGTAATAACGGTTAATGACGAACGTATTTTAAATAATCCAGATTAAATATGCATAATCATACTACTAATTTTATATAATATCTACACATAGTTTAAGTGGCTCCACTCCATAAAATAAGTCAGTATTAAAGTGTGAGCAGAATTTCATGACTAATTTTACCAAAATATAACATGGATTCATATAATTACTGTACAGATACACACTGTAACTGGCCTGTGGCATGATTGTGAATAGTAATGTATTAGTCCTGTTATCTTCTCAGTAATGGAATTCAAATTGTCACCTAAATGGTGAAACATTAATACAATTATCTAAAGAATACCTGCAACTATCTACAGAAAATGAAAATCTGACATATGTGTATCGACCTTTATTCATAGTAGCAATGACTCAAATACACCAGTATTTTTAAACAGACTATTGAGCATCTTATGAAATGAAAATTGGCATTACCCTTGGAATGGCTGGAATTTTGTATCAGACATACCTGTCCATGTCCCAAAAGTAAAAAATTCTGCATAGTTCACTCAAGTGCCATCCAACTTTGCATTTTACACTTCAGAGGCGATGAGCTTCTCAGGTCAAGCGATCATGGTACCTCCCAGTTTCTGCCTGCTGAAATGGTTCTACAGTAGAGCACCTGACCACACTATTCCTTACTTCTTCTTCATTGTGGCCAAAAGCTCTGGTACTCTGAAGTTTGTTCCTTTATCCATGAGAATTAATTTTGCCTTTGA
>NC_137504.1:14300000-14427500 GCF_041902795.1 Electrophorus electricus
GTCTCCATCAGTGAAATGCTGCCATGGAAGATGAGTTCATCTTGATAAACAGCGACGGCTCAAATGAATGGTATCGGTCACACCCTTCTGAAGTGCATAATGAGTGATGAAAAAACAATCCGTGAGTACTGGAAATCTGCTGTAACTAGCCAGTTTTGCTAAATAAAAACTAAGCGAGCTATTTTGTGTGAGCACCCACCACCATCCGGCAACAGGTCCACGTGATCATATTTGCGCGCTCTTAACCTATCAAATTATTCTTTTCCGGAATGGGAACCAATAGGCATTTAGAGCGAAACGTCTTCAAAAGCGTTAGCTGGCGTTTCAGTGGTGCGCAGTATGTTTACAGCGTTTCACAGACGCTCTTATGAAGAGCGACATTATCGACATAACAACAGTATTTTCCTTGTAAATCCAACCCATGACTTTGGTGGTTTGCTTTAATGTTTGACTTAAACAATTTCATTTTATAAATCAAGTGCAACAATAATTTGTTTTAAAATGTATGCAAATCATGGATTTAAAGATGCCGAACTAAGATTTTGTCCTGTAGGTGGAACTAGTGAGCAGCTGTCAAAGTCAGAGTCAGCGATTTTAATATATTTCACATCAGTAGAGGTAATGACAATCCAGCCCGACATCTAACCCAGTGTTTTCTTCACCGACGAATATACTGGTCATCTTTACAAATGTAAAACATTCTAAAATTAATATTGCAGAACTGTATAGTGTAAATAAATTAATCTTTGTTTACCATGCGTGTGAGACTATTTTTTTTTGGGGGGGGGGGGGGGGATTTGCGTATGACTGCGTATTTTCAACTGCAAGTCATCTTTAGCAATATTTTCTTGTTCACATATTTGTATGTTCAAATGTCAACATTTATTTATAAGCTCTATTCCTGTCATGTAGGGCCTGTGACTTAAGGTCATCTGGAGCCTGACCTGAGATTCTGACTCACTTCCTCTGTCATGTGAGCTGATGAGACAGTATGTGGGTCAACATGCAGCCACCAGAAGAGTATGTGTCTGTTGTCTGAGTACAGGTACAAGAACTCTTGTATAAGTGGTCTTGATGGTTGATGCCACTGTGTAAATAACACCCAACTAGATACTGGGTTTTATTGGGGTGTATTATAAGATGTGCGGAGTTACTGTTTTGTTGTTGTTGTTTTTTTAAAAACAAACAAAAAAAACCCCAATAAAGCTGCTTAAAGTAAAAAAGTAAACTTCTCACTTTAGAAATATTTGCTATGTATAGTCATGTATTATATCTCCATATTTTGCAAAGCACCTTATACATTAACTCTCCTGAGTTACTTAGTTTTGCATACAAATCAATATGTATGCATTTGTTGCAGGCCTATGTATGCAAACTTACAGTGTGACCCAATTTCACGGCGAGTGAAATAATTACTTCAGTATGGCTCGTTTTATCTATTCTACTTAATATCACAGTATTTTTATAAAGCCTTTGATTAACTGATAAGCTTAAGAATCATGTACAAAGAATCTATCTTTCTCGTCATATAAGGGTGTAAAAAAGCAATAAAGACTGTTACAAAAGACTAGATCATCAAACCGTACAGGGGGTTAGGATTTCCCCGTCGCAACCCACGGAGTTTACAGAGCGGAAATGGTGTATCGAATACTTAACCAACATTTCCTCCTGTTCAAGCGGTTGGGGTTTTCTCAACAAAGTCGGTTCACTTTCTTGCAGCGCGACGTCATTAAGATGGAAAAAGGTTGTTATTTGTCTAGTTTATTCACTTAGGCGAATATAAACAAGATTTTAAAACCGTTTGCTGTTGTGTGACGTGCGTCTGTTATAATGGGCTGGATGTGTTGTGCAATTTGATTGTCGCTTTTTGAGCGTCAGGAGAACGGGGACTTTCCCATATGTAAGCTACACGTCTGTAAGGTGGAAAAGGCCCTATGCAAATTAGAGAACGGCCCAGTTATATAGCTCGCTGAACGGGCCCGAGTAGCCTACGACGCGGCTAAATCGAGTAGGCGGTCGAAGAGCTGTTCATGCCTTATCATCGCAGATGTCTCTGAGTTATGATTCAGCATTCAGTACTGGTACCAGAATGACTCAACATCCTAATGCGGGCTGCTTTTGGGAGGAAAAAGCTAAATTGAAGGTAAGCACGACAGGGGAGTGAGTGTAGTTGGGCCGCAATTACATGCATCTTCGTGAACTGTCTCAAAACTATCTCTCGTGAAGGAGCTCTGTATAGCCTCCACAGAGGAAGCATATGTAGCGCATCTTCGTACGTGATAGCCAAAGGTAAACTTTTATGTATAGACGTATGCGCCTTTTGTCCCCCGAGACGTGGCTGATTAACTCCGGACAATACACATTTTAAATGAAAATTTTAGTCACCCCGTCCCCAATCTTTAAACATAAATCTCGGAATTCTTAAGATAACTTGCCAGAAATATTTTCTCTATTTTTCTGCCTTATTTTTTTTTATTACCGTAGGCCAACAACATGCTCGAACATAGTGATGTTAAACTGAAATAATTGTGGGATATCTTCACTATTTACACATCCATGTTTAGAATATTTCTTATGATAATCTAGTATTTTGTCTTAATATATGAAAGCAACTCAGCTCAATGTTTTTATTAGACCTGTTTTTCCTGAAAAGGTTAACACGTAAAGTTCTTTTATAACTAAACTATAAAGATGTTTTTCAACTTTTAAACCTTTTCTCTCTCCTATCTCCCCACAAGGACGATCCCCAGCCTTGATAGTCCTTGTTGATTTAAACATTTAAATATACAGGAAGTATAAGATAAATTATGTGCAGATATAAATGAGGAACAAGGAAATAAAAATATAATTCCCAAGCCAAGAGACAGGTGCTGTAATGACATGAAAAAGTCAATAACAATTTAACAACCACCTGTTAGTTAAAAAAACAAAAACAAATAAAAAAAAACAACTACATGCAAACGCCTTGTTATTTGACACTAGGGTATGCTTGTAGATATATTAACACCAAATGTCATTTCCCTTTTGCTGTAGGTCAGTCTATGTTTCAAACTGCAATGAACTGAGATCTTGGCTTTGAGAACTGAATTCCAAGGGTGTTAGACTGGCATTCAGCCCACGGAGTTCAGTTCTTAAGTTTGGATGCTCCAGACGTCTACCAGTTCTACCTGCAATTCTGACACAAAATGGCTGTAAGGAAACAACCAGTGCAATACTGACTCCATTGAAGGTATTGGTCCAACTGATTATGTGCTCTCTGTCACCTTGGTTTGTGCCTGTAAAAGTGGTAAATGAGAAGTGCTAATTATTCCTCGTTTACAGATACATAATTTTCAAATGTTAAGATCTGAGTTCGTGTTTAGATTTTCAATAATGATTCAAATAATGTGGGCCGTGGTTGGGGTGGACATGAATACCTTAGTAGTTTGTGTGTTAGTATTCTTTATTTCCTTCATTTTAAGTTTATTAAAATGTTAAGGAATATGCAGCTAGCACGCCATGGTGTAAGAGGCCTGTACAAACATGTGTACTGTCCTTGAATAATTTAAAGAATAGAATTTTTACACATTTACTCAATTAAAAGCAAGAGCCAATCAACAGCATCATCTTATGTAAGGATATACTACAACAAAGCCGATGTCCTCATCGTTATAGGACATGGCGGACGAAGTCCATTAAAACCATTAGAAAACCGCACTAAGGTTGGAGGATTTGAGCTACATAGAAACCCATCATAGCTGGGATGCAAGTTAAATTTTATTGAACATGTAATAAAATAGTCATTTAAGCCTTTTAGAAACATATTTACGGATATTTATGGATCATTGATCACAGTATAACTCCTATTATTTTTGAAAAATGCTGTTTTTAGCAGGTTACATTAGAGTACAGCATTTTGAACCTGAGAGACATGACATGAGCACATGAGGCGTAACTATAGTTTCAGCACAAAAGGTTATATATATATATATATATATATATATATATATATATATATATATATATATATATATATGTATATATATATGTAAAAATATGTATATATATGTAAAAATATGTGTGTGTGTATATATATATATATATATATATATATATATATATATATATATATATATATATATATATATATATATGTAAAAATACTTTCTTGTAATGAGAATGTTTTTATTAGAGTAAGTGATTCATTTGTACAATTTATTTAAAATCGTTTCAGATTAATTAAAACATTCAAAAACAGAATGAACCAGAAAAATCTTATTTAATATTAGGCCTAGATATTCAGTGAATCTGAAATATGAAATCTGAGCAAGTACTACAAAATAATTATCAAACAATTAAATCAAGGGGTTAAATTAATATAAATGTATATAAAAGTTTTATAACAATCTGTTTCTGATGTCTGTGATAGCATTTCCTTAGTAGCCTTTATAACCTAAAAATACCCCAACATACCAGAAAGACTAAAAGGGTGTGCATATATGTAAATAAATAAATGAAGGAATTCTGTGTTTTAAAGTGTCTTATTTATTCTAGTATATTTAATTATTATTATTTCACTTTTTATAGTTCAGAAGGACCATTTAATATTTATAGAATGGCATTAAGGGACAAATAGCATAGAGAACTTTCACCATAATTAGAGAGGATTTTTTAAAACACTCTTATTCTGATTTCATATCTTGCCTTCTGTTTTTAAAAAGGACATTTTAGGCCATGTAAACCATGTTTCGCGGTTAGTAAGGGTGACATTTTTTCAAGCATGTAGCTATTTTTTACTCACTTGTGTGCATGACTTGGCTGTTTGTGAATGAACAAAGAACTCCACTTGCATTAACAATAGGTGAAAACGAAGAGGAGTGAGAGAGTGGGTCCTAGAGACATTGTAAACTTAATGTCTGCACCACACTCAGATGTTGAAACCATTACCTACAAAGCATACCCCCTCACACACATACACGTACATGGACCAATGAATCAAGCAATGAGTTTTTGATTGCATGATCAACACTGTGCTCTTTAATTTTTTTTTCCACAATAAGGAATGCTACTGCACTATTACATTGTGTAGACTGAACCAAAATACGTCGTATAATTGCAAGTGTGCATGAGTGTGCGTGTACTATGCATCATTTATGTGCCTTCCAAATATTCCTGGGCCTACACCTGTACCAGACACATGTGAAGCCTTTATGAGTGAGACACACACCAACCAGCATGTGTTCAGCTCATTATGGTGCAGCAGCACAGCAGGTACAGGATGTCTGAAAGCATGAGGTAGACACAGATGTCCCCTTTTCTCACCCCACCACCTCGGGTTCCTGCTATCAATGCTGCTCTTCCCATTATAAAATGTAAATGCTTAAGGGACTTATTACAGTACTGCCAAAAAAAAAAAAAAAAAAACAGACTTGAGGGCCCAAGACCAGCTGCCCCTTATCATGCAAAATATCCTATTTATCTCCATTATCGCAAGGCTGAGGGTTTCCTGCAAACTGACCATTAATCTGTTTTAGAGCTGCGGACTGTTTTACGCTTGAGGGGAGGTCCCGGATGGCTGGACATCTCACTTTATGTTCCACTGGAAATCTACACATTTGACATTATTCTTGTTTTGTGAAACAAGGAGTTGTAGTTGCTTTGAATCAAGGAACAAGGAGTTGGGCGACGCAGTTTATCTTGTTTAATTCATACGAGCTCACTGGATTTGAAGAAAAAAAGTACAACTGGGTTGAAGGGCAGATAATCATCTTTAATCCTATAGTATGTGCATCTCTGCTGGGTGAATCATAGGATCCGCTCTTTTTTTTTTCAACTAAAAAGGCCTGTACGTATCTAGATAAATTAACATAATTGATTAAGATCTTTTAGTTTTTCCCACAAATAGTAAAAGCCTTGGTTTGCATAGGCCTAAATTACATTTGAAACAAAATTATTTAGATTTTAGAGACTTCAGCGTGCCCTAATAGCCTACATATAACGTCGCTTGTATGTCATTTTAATGTGCTAACATGGTATTTGTGTTTGCGTTACCGTACGAGATGTACAATGTTCACTTGGAGCTGAAACTTTCCACAGAAAACACAAGAAGCCGGTAATGCGACCAGTGGGAGAACAGCGACGAAGCAGGTGCTACCTTGAAAAATACCCATCTCGCGACTCTCCCCCCCCCCCCCCCCCCCCCTTCGCCCGTAAAACCCTCCCACCAGACTTAAGCAAAATAACACATCTTCGAGTCCTGCTGGCGACGAACGGAGAAGCATGGTTAACCTCAGTGGCGTTACGCGTCTGTCGCCACTGTACCTCGGCAGCGAGAGCTTTGAGCGGAGGTCCAGGCTTATGTAAGTCAAGGCTAAAGAGATGCTGCCTTGAAATTGCACAGATCTACCGTCGCTCACTTCTCTTCGAATCTCTGTCTATGCGAATGGCACGGAGTGCTATGTGGACCAGAGAGTGATGCGCAGACTAGATCCAGTAAAAAGATGAAATGCTTCTCCCGGTACTTGCCTTACCTTTTCAGACCTCCGAGTACCATCCTTTCCTCCAGCTGTCATACAGAAGGTAAGGATTTAACGAGTCTATGTACGTAGCTGGGTATGCGGGTGTGCTAAATATGTTTCTGTGATCAAGAGCTAGTCACTGTGTAAGAAGTATTTGCAAAAAAACAAACAAACAAACAAAAAAACCCAACAACAATACTTTGGTCTGATCCACGCAGATAATGAGTCTTTCGTTACAATGTTTACCTAGAACCGACGAAACCAAGTCTTTACTAGCACTGAGATCGTTGTATTGACATTTGAAACTACAACATCATTTCGGGGTCACAGAAGATCTGACCGTTGTTTTTTCCACCTCCTCATTACATTATTAATGTTCCGTCATCTGGTGTTGAACTGTGTAAGGTTGTCACACTCTCTGATATAGCCTCTTCTCTTCTCTTCAAAATCACTCTTGCAAATGTGGGTAAAACTATTTCTGTTTCTATATTGGATAATTCAGATCTAAAAAAAACCCATGAACAATTATAAAAAAATATATATATGTTTAACACCCACTGTAACAATCACTGTAACAATAGAAAAAGTGGACTGCCTTCTGTGTCCTCTGTACTGTGGTAAACCTAAGTGAAGCCAGTATTTCCCTGCTCCATGATGGCAGAGGAGTGGTTCCAAGTCAGGAAGGACATATAGTGGTGGTCTGATAGACAGGAGAAGCTCTGTGCCACACATTTCTCAGACACCTCAGGAACCACTAATGCAGAGGCCTAGATTAGGTGCACATGACCATTTAGAAATTAGAATAGCAAGAATTTAGGCTACTTTAAACATTTAAAAATGTAAAGCTTTTGTTTAAGATCAAGTTATTTAATGTACATTCAACTAACTTACAGACCAGTAGAGACCAAAAAGCTGTTAAATGTCCTCTAGAGACATATATAAGTATGGAGGACCAGACACATTGGCAGACTTGCAGCAAGATGACTGACATGTATTATCTTGCTTATTTTATGCTCTCTCTCTCTCTCTCTCTCTCTCTCTCTCTCTCTCTCTCTCTCTCGCTCTCTCTCTTTCTCTCTCTCTCCTTCTGCTTGGAGGTGTCATTGGGATGGTCATGATTATATCAGAACATCTTTTATATAAGTGGGATTCCCTGCTATCTCACATAATTACATATAAGCAAGTTGTTGAACCTTGTGTTTATAGTAATGTTAATATTCAGAGGCTATTTCTTGATCCTGTTTGGATACAGACAAAGTGATATATACCAGTTTGTCAAACCAGTTTAACAGATTGCCAAGTATGCCATATTGCTGAACAGTAGACCTACAATACTTCAGTTTAATTATTATTAATTATATGTAATTATAATTATACCATACCATATAGAACCAGAACGATTTGGTTCGCCTGATGCTTTAGGTCTGAAGTTTAATGCATGGCATGGGTTTGTATATTAAGGTGACCTATATTTGTTTATTCTAGCTGTCCACAAAATATGGCAAACGATCTCTTGAGCACCCCCTAGTGTACTGGGGAGTAAGAAAACGTGATTATTGTGGAGAGTTTGGAGATTGGCATGCTTGGTGCAGAACGACATGGTCAGTCTGGCTGGTTTGGTTTGATCACCTTGGGCACTATTGTCACCAGGTTATGGATTCTGTTGCACAAGCAGCTTACCTGTTGAAGGCACAGTGTGTGTGTGTGTGTGTGTGTGTGTGTGTGTGTGTGTGTGTGTGTATGTATGTATGTATGTGTGTATGTATGTGTGTCTCTCTGATCTACACATATGACAGAGGGCACGCTTAAAACTGCTCTTTTGGGCACATGTTCATATATGGCCAATATTCTGTGTAAGATACTGGCAATAAGCTTATTATGTTCCTGTTTGACAGACTGATTAAATTAGAGTTCAGTAGTCATCAACCTGGCAAGTATTTGATTGACATTGATGAAAAAGTATTGTTTTTTTAATAGGCAAACATATGAAAGCCTATGACTGGGGGAACTATATCAAAACTGGAACTATGAATGCAGTAACTCAAACACCAGGGACAGCTTATAATGCTATGACTCACACATGAGTAAAATAACATGTTTGCACAGCAGGAAGCTCAGTCAGAAAATTGTTCTTTTCCGAATCTAATCAAATATTAATAGTACAGCTTGTGATTATAGAATTTCAAAGTCTTTTTGAATTGATTCGCTGCAAAGCTGAAAGAGAATATGAGGCAACAGGGCAGAGCCACAACTGGTTTGGAGCAATTTGGAATGGTAAAGTGGAGCTGGAGAAAACTGTAGCTTTTCGTCTGAAACCCAATGAAATCACCTTTGCTCCTCATAATTCTCCACTCGATCTGGTTAGAAACATCATTCACTCTTTTTCTCTTTTCCAGGCTGCTCAGGTTCCAGTTAGGGACAGTAATGGACACAGGTAGCCCTCTAGGTCTTCACATAAGTAAAACCTGAGTACTTGCCAAGAAATGGCCTCTGCCAGCCAGACAGATCCAATATCCCACAACCCCCTGTGGCATGTGTGCTGGAACTGGAATATAATGGAACACTATCAGCAAAATATCTGTCTTGCCCTCTTTCACCCTCCCGCAAACACCTCTGCTTCCATTTATTTTGCTCCCTGCCTTCCTTGTTTGCAGAAGAAGAAACCAAACAGACAAACAAATCTTTTAATGTTTACAATTGGGTCTGACAGCTCCCTTTACCTTCCCCTCACCCCGAGTCTTGTGATTTGTCCATTAAGAATACTCGTTTATCCAGAGCCCTCCACTGATGCTTCTCTTTCTCTTGTCCCCACCCAGGAATGATCGATTGGCTCTTAAAAGGCTTTGAATCCCTCTTTCTGCCCTACTTTGGTTTGAATGCAAGCCGAGCGTCTGCGAGCCTCTGTGTGATGAGGTTGAGTGAGACGGAGTGGTTGGGCTCTCCTCAAGCCCCCAGAGAGCACCAGTGGAGCTGCTAACACATACCAGAGATATTAAAGTGGTGTAAACATTCACCCATTGATCTCTTTGCTGGAAGGATTTCGGGAGAAGCAGAAAGCGAGAGTGAGAGTAGAGGGCGAGATAGATGGAGAGAAAGCAATGAAGGGCATAGGAGGGCTTGCTTTGATGAGTCCAGGTAGATAAGCTTGTATTGGAGAGACTGATAAAAGAAGCAAGTTGTCCATCATGGAATCCCAGGGGTATTACGCAGCCGTGCTTCTGCAGTTCAACATGTCTTTGTGCATGGCCTGTTCGCAACTACTGCAGAAATAGTTAACAGCTGACAGGTTAAATAGACCATGTTATCACAGTTAACATAAAGCTTGTTCGTCTTTACGCTGATCATGAGCAGGTGTTTAAAACAGATGCAGATGTTTAACAGAGATGGATAAAGATATTGAAACGGTAGGCATATGTAACCAAGGTATGGCAGGGGCTTCCCAGCACTCTACTTGGAAATTAATATCAGACATCCTGCTAACAGGTGCTTTGAAGGAAGGCAGTGGAGAGCAACTCTCCATACTATGCACTCCAATGGAATTTCTAATTGAGCTGATGGTGTATCCACACGTATTCAATTCTGGCCTGGGTTTGTGTGCTGTACGAAATGAGCACCGTCATGTGAGGTGTGGGTGGCCATATCATAGAATAGGTTTGTGTTAGTGGATGTGGTATGGAACCGTGGTATGGTGAGGGGGATAAATGAATGGAAATAGATATGGCAGGACGTCCTTTTCTCGGGCACACTTGAGCTATGTCAGCAACAGTGAGATCTCGGGGCAAAGGCCTGAGGCTCCGCAGGGAGGATGGGGGCGAGAGGGAGAGAGAAGACACAGAGATGTGAAGGGTAAGAGAGATGAGATGGAGAAAAGAGAGAAGGTGCTGAAGAGGGCGTGGAGGGTGCCACTTGGTTAGTGTAGGTGTATGATAGTGAATGAGGTCAAAGGATGATGGACAAAAGCAAAGTGAACCTGAAGAAAGACAATTGGATATTGTAGAAGGTGGATAAGAGGCCACTGAGTGAAAGGACAGACACAGATTTCACAGAACAAATGAAGGTAGGCCAAATGTTTTGAACAAACCAGAAACGCAGCTGTTAAACAGAACTGGTTACTCTAATGTTTTAGCACTTTGTGAAACACAGAAAATACTTTTTTACCCATTTTCTATCTTTAAAACATATCACTCGAGCCTCCAACCTTCCCCCGCAACCCTAACCCCCAATCATCGTTTATGCCAGAAGATGGATTCCAGAACATTCCACACCAGAGAGACACAGCCGCTGTCCCAGTGGGTGCGAGAGAATGCAGGGGGCTATGTGTGTCCATGCGGGAGATCCCCCTGGCTGAGCTAGGGTTCGGTAGGCTCTACTCGGCTCATCGTGCCCGGGAGGAGGCATCTCCACTCAGAACTCTGCCATAAGCGGGACGTGCTACAGGAAGTACAGAGCGACTTGCCAGTTAAATCCCACAGCGCTCGTGTTATTAGCTGGCAGCTCCGAAGGGATAACTTTGTGAGTTATACGAACATCCTTGTGCTGTTCAATTGGTGAAATCATGTTTAGATCCCACGTTGCCTTTGTTCAAGGCTGTTCAAAATAAACTTGCCATTGTGAGATGCCAGCTGATCAATGGATGAGTTTATATTATATTATCTTTACATGGCAATGGGCTTTAAATAGATGTTGGTCGATAGCAGTATGATTGGACTTGGTTCCACCAACTCTGAACAACTGATAAAACAATAAAGCTCACAGATATTGATTTTTTTAAATGAAACATGATGTGCTGTTTTAAATGGACGAAGGAGTCATTGGTATTGAGCTCATTTGGTGCGGTAATTCCTTGCCCTCTGGGCCATGTTTGAAATCAGCGTTCACTAACTGCAGGACATAGATACAAAGGTGATTCCTCAATGAAGCCACTGCCCACTGCCCACTGCCCAATCTTGTCACTAGTCTGTGATAATTCCTTTGTTTGTTTTGGATCAAGGTGAAACCATGCCAGACATGATTTTTAGATGTGTAAAATGTTTCTTTCTATGAGGAATGGCGTGGGTAATTTGAGAATGCATGACTTAGACTGAAATAGAATAGTTGTATGTCTAAGGTCCCAAGGGTGCAATTCTAGGAAATGGACAGAGCAGTCACCTGCGAACCACATCCCACTGGGAGTACTGGCTGTCCAATCATGAACGCCTGTCCATTCTATAAGCTCCTCCCCTTCAGCTGAGCCCAGCATGTCCTAATCCTAATTGCCTCTCATATGATAACACTTGGAGCATATGCCAGTGCCTCCAGCCATATATAGAGTTATGTAAATGTATGGGGTAGTGCCATTACTCATCTAGAGCAAGAACAGAAGGCACTCTTGGTTGAAATCCCCATTGATTCAAAGAGCTTCTTGGTGTCTGAGTTAGATTCATGAAAATTCAGTTGCTGAATGAAGGGGGCCCTCCTCCTTTGTAAGGGCTGTCAGCCAGATTGAGTTTAGTTTAGACTCCCTGTAGAAAAGACCCTGCTCAAATCAGGGCACTATAATTACAGAACACATGAATGTGCACATGATTTTTCCATGATTAAAGATAAGGTTATATGATCACAGCAAAAAAAAAACTTAGCAATTTTAATGAATGTGTACTATAAATGCCTGTGATTTTTTGAATATAAGCAAATATCTCAGTATAAGACTGTAAGATCCATTACATTACACATTACATTACAAAATGGTCTTTACTGTGAAATGTTTCTATTGACTTCTCTTTCATCAATTCAAAGTGGGTGTTAGCTGGACAGTCCATTCCATTAAAAAGCCTGCAAGGCAGATAGCGATAGCATAAACGCTGTATTGCGATAATAACGTTTTGAGTTATACCGCCGAAGACTAAATCCAGGGCTTTTTTCCTCTTAATGTTATTCAACAGCCATTTGCTCTGTGTTCGATAATGCCCAACAAGTAACCAGAGGAGACCAGCGTGAGCTGTAATTACATGGTCTGTGGAAAGTCCGGCCATTAGCGGGTGTGCATGGTAAGCTCAGCTCTAGGCCCCCGCAAGAAAATAGGCCAGTTGTGTCATTTAATAAAGAATGACATTCCCCTCAGGTGATGGCGCAGGAACGTTTAGGATCCCGCTACGTGTGGGACGTGCCTCCCCTTCAATATTTTTGTTATTTATGAAAACGTTTCAGTCTGCCGTGGTTTGGACGGAATGAAACGCAGAAGCAAAGTGATTGTGTGCTTCATGTTTTACCGTGATATCTGATGTGAGGTCATGGGGAGGTTTGGGGCAGGGGCTTAAAACATGATTCGTGTGAAAGACATGCGTGTATATTTTTGTTCACCCTGCTGCTGCCAACACATGGGACTGGCTGATAAATGGGGGAGGGGGGGGGGCGGGGTGTTGAACAGAGAGAGTTAGATATACTGAATTTGCTGGATTATGAGTCACTGTTATACCAGTGTTTTGGCAGCTAGAGATATCAGGCATGCTAATGATTAAAAGGAAGTCTAATTTTTTTCTCCTGATGGGCGCTGCTTTACACAACAACTGTTTCAGAGAACATCTTGGCCCAGCTAATCGTACATGAACCCTGACACATCAAAGATGGAAAAAGGACAGCTACACAATCCATCCACCATTAGTGTTCAGTTCGTGACCTACCAACTTTCCTGAAGTATGAAACCAAAAATGTCCCGGGCCTGTTCTGTGTTGCTGTGAATATGATTCAGAAAACGGACAGTCATGGTGCTTGATAAATGCAGGAAATTGCAGGGAATTAAAGGGAATTAAAATCCATTCCTTGGCTCCTCATGTTCTTCTGAACCAACGGAGATGAGGTCTTTTTCTGTTCATTAAACCATCTATAAGTTGACCTTTACAACTTGACCTACTTTGTGGTTAAAGAGAACGGATGACCTGCAAGTCTTTGATCATGGCCTCTAAGTCCACACTTCAAATCCTTAATGACAGTTACTATTGCTTGTGCTCAGTTTAACAGTGTCTAGCTGGCCAACTATGTCATCTCGCCCAACAACGTGCCACAGAGGTTTGGCTGCCAAAGTCTCCCGCTTAGCTGTGCAAATGATCACCTATCGCAGGAAATTCTGCATCCTGGTCCTTATTTTAGGCTCTGACTGTGAAGCTGATGTGATAACATGGTTGCCCAGGCAGTCCTGCTGGCAATGCAGAGGCTGAGGGCAGAATGTGTCCCCCTGAAACCAGCTGTGGGGGATGTGATTTATTTCTGTGGAATGGGAAAGGGAGGCGAGGGGACAGGAGTTTGTGTGCACTTCTGCCATGTGTCTTAAGTGCTAATCTTCGGCTAATGAGGATGTGCCTTCTGGCTGGTTTTCCAGCTAAGATATGACTGAGCAGTTGCTGAAAGAGCTGTAGAGAGTACGTTCTTTAAAATGTCAAAAGAGGAACGTTTATAAAATGTTTACCATGAAAAGAGCACTAGTTTTTTGTGTGTTTTTGTTATTAATTTTTATTAAAATGCAGACTGTAGCAAACAGATGTGCCACTGTCTCAATAGTCCTTTACATTAATTAGTAATGATAAGTAATGGGTAGGACTTTGACCTACTGTCTGATTGATAGACCCTTTATGGCTCACTGTGCACACTCTACATTTCAGCATTTTGCAGTGTAGCAAGTCCCTAATAATTAAGTAGTGCTTTTCGCTATGGCTGACCAGCTTCTCAGTGCGGGCTGTCTGCTGAGCCATGTTTGGGTTGTTTTAAACCTGGCATGTGCTAAGTAGTCACATATCTAATAGTGCTTTTACAATGATCACATCGCTTCCCAGCATTATCGTATCTACTTGGCTCTTCTGTTTTGTGTGTGTGTGCGTGTGCGCGTGTGCGCGTGTGCGCGTGTGTGTGTGTATGTATGTGCATAAATAGTCTGGGCACTTCCCTCCACACTCGTGACTATGACTCACAGTTCAAATGGCTTGTAAAACAGGCAGGAGAGCAGGGCAGCTGGCAAGGAAAATACCAGAAACGCCTGAGACTGACACTCTCTCTCTCTCTCTCTCACACACACACACACACACACTTACTCTCACACACACACTTACTCTCTCACACACACCCACACACACACACACACACATGCACACACACATGCACACACACACACACACACACACACACTTACTCTCACACACACACTTACTCTCTCTCTCACACACACACACACACACACACACACGCGCGCGCTCTCACACACACACTTACTCTCTCACACACACACACACACACACACACACACACACACACACACGTGCGCACACACACACACACACACTTACTCTCACACACACACTTACTCTCACACACACACACACACACACACACACACATGCGCTCTCACACACACACTCTCTCACACACACACACACACACACACACAAACTCACACACAAACACATGCGCACACACACACACACACACACACGCACACACTTACTCTCACACACACACTCACTCTCACACACACACACACACACACACACAAACACGCACATGCACACACGCACTCACACACGCATACACATTCACTGCATGCACACCCAGACCAACAAACAATAACCATAATTCACATATATAGCTATGTCAATTTTTGACTACCTCTTCAAGGGGCCTCCAAGCAGCTGGGGAAAAAATATTAACCAATAATCACGTCATGGTTTCACGATCCAATCAAATCCCAAAGGATAAACTGCAAATCCTGCCAATGCCTGAATAACTTTCACTCTTTCACTTAGAAATATTGTCATATTAGGGAAGGAAAATGCATTATAATTTGACCTTAAAAGAAACGTTTGCCCCACCAGTCTTGCACTGCCAATGTTTGCAACCTATAGTCCGTGGCTGTTTATGCTGTTTAAAGTGTCCTCGCTGTGGCCGGCTCTATCTAAAGCTAATCTTTAGTACCTAAAAGCTTCCGTCCCACAGAGCCTGTGCTGCGATGTTTCCCCTTTCTTTGCTATGTCCCTGTGTGTCTTTCTGTGTCTCTCTGTTGATCTTAAGGATGGTAAAAGGGGTTGGAAGGGGATTAAGTGGTGATGACTAGGAGATGAGCAAAACCCATGCCAGGAACCCATCAAGCAGTGACTGATGGCAGATGAGGTGTCTCTGTACGCAAGCCATGTTCCTAAACCACATTTTGGTTCTAGTTTGTTGATGAGATGCTGATCTTCAAGTTCATTGATGGATTTTCCAAGTGTATCTGTAGACAGCTGAATCCCCAAGCAGAGACTTCCCCTGTCTGAGCTGACAAGAATTGGAGGGGGGCTCTCCTGGTGCTGTTCTGGTGGGGGTTGGCCGCTACGATGGAAGGCAGGACACTAGAGAGCGCCTCTTGGAGTCTGGATCCCACCAACCCCACGTTTAATGGTGTTCAGCATGACAGGCCCACTCCGAGGTCCACCACAGCTCAACCTTCTAGTACTTCCCTCAAAAAGACAACATCTTCAGGAAGCTGTCTGTGAGCAAAAATAACTATTCCTACTTGTGGTCCTTAGACAACAAGTATGTTTTGGGATTTCTTTGTTGTTGTTGTTTCTGTGCTATACTTAGATTTTTAACAGATATTACTTCATGACATATTTTGAAAAAAAAGGCAAAATCATGCTAAAAATGAATCAGATTTGGTTGTGTCTACAGCAATACACACTGTCTGGCTGACTGGTAGTGAGCTGTTAGTTAGCTCTGTAAGAAACCTATAGCAAGTATATTAGCCATGCTTGGTAAAACTCTTTAGGCAAAGGCACATTTCACAATTCACCACTAACCTTCAGATTATTTTTGGTAATTAAAGCTTAATACTGGTTGTGGTGACAGAGACCGTCACACCCTGAAGGAGAGAGGGTGATGTATAATGCCCAGTGTGTGAACCCTGGTGAGGGACATGGATGTAACCCTAGATGATTGGCGTGCAAAGGACCCATGAAAGGACAGGTGTGCGCTCCAGTGGAGCGCACAGACGGAGACGGTCACCCCCTGAAGGAAAGAGGGCGATGTGACAGGGATTGTCACTTCAGGCAGGTCTTAGGGGTGCTCCGGCTGCTATTTCAGGGAGCTGGCTCTTTGATCTGGTGGTCAGGGCACATGTTTAAGACCCAAGTTCAAGACCCAAGTTGTGTGCCTTTAGCCTTTGTCACACTGGTACTTACGCCTTTACTTGGGTCGCATTTCAGTGTGAGGTTTTCTTTGTCATTTGAGAAAAGGAAGAGAGAATCTCTCTTAAGTTTCTTTAGTTCAGTGTTCCTGTAATCCCTGAGCTGTCTGGAGACTAAGTCACTGGGCCCCTACCTCTACATCAAAGGTTTCTTAACCTTAATTCTTACAGGTAGATTAACCAGTCAAGGTTTTGGCATTACTCAGTATTACTGACCTGACGGATGACTGAACACTCCCAGTTAAGCAGTTCACATTCACATTGGGGGTTTATGTCCTGTGCCTGACAGTGTGTTCTTCATGACAGCCCATTGCCAGCTAAGATTGTAATGGAAAGCTGAATCCTAAAACAAAAAAAAATCCTAAAATGAATCCTAATATGAATCCTAAAAAAGAATCTTATCGTATTGTATTATTTACAGCTTAGTTACACTGTTTTATAGAACCTATTTGTTTGTTCAAGGACATGCATCCTTACAATCTTCTGTTCTGAAATAAAATTTCCATTTTGAACTGAACCGATATAGTACATGATTAGAGGTTTCTAGAATAAACACAAATCGAGTCTTGATCTCAAAATAAAAATCAGGAAAACCTGGAAAGGTGCACCCATACTGCCAACACACTCAGCTGCAGCGTGAGCACTTAAGCCCCGAAAATAGCAGCAGCAGGGGTGGAGCTATGTCCAGATGAAGCCGCGTAAGTTCAGGCGGGGTCGGGAAGTGGGTCGAGTGGGACCCAGTGGGATAGTGGGAGAGGAATACTGGGATTGGAGTGCGCACAGATGTACATCCGGAGCCCGATGAGGGGTGGAAGCAGGGGGTGGAGGGGCACAGAAGTGCATAAAGCGTGCCCATCGTTCCGGAGGAGCTCATGCTGAATCCAGCCCTTTGATGGAGGAGGTGGGGCGCTCACCAGTTGGCGACTATTACAGCGCAGCTTTTCGAGCCGGGCCTGGCAGTCTTTCAGAGTGCTGGTTAGGGCCTACTTGAAAGCCTCGCTCATCTGGAGTGTTAGAGCAGGCATCTCGGCTGAGGACATGCAGCCTAATTAAGCCTCACTGTGTTAATGCCTCTTAGGCATTTATTTCAGCTGTGCCACTGCATATTTTTGCCTCCGATGTTGAAATGTTGTCTTGTGGAAATCAAGGCTGCTGTGTACTACACAGCATGGTCCTGTTGTCAAGGCTATGTCCCTTGGGTTGTGCTAAAAAGCCATATGACATGTGAATATAAAAATGGACTTCTGTTGCCATCTGTAGTTGGCTCCCTAGTAGCAGTCGTGTCACAGCTTTGGGTTTGAACGACAACGTATCTGTCCATATTCTTTTATCCCCACCGTCACATAGCAGAGAACATCAAACTCCAGGGTTCTGAGAAGTGGTCAGTGTTTCTTATTATAGCAGCATGGTGCACAGCTGTAGTTTCTCATGACTCATTTCCATCTCTGTTTCCTGGAATGGGCATGGGCACCAATGCTTATTACAGTTTAATGCCCAACGGCAGAAAAGCCTTTCACCTACTGATCCGGGAGCAGTTTTTCACCTAACAGTAGTCCCTTTAGACCAATTCATATTTAGACAATAAAGCTGCTTCTTGGTCAGGCAGTAACTTTCCATAATACAGCAGCACAACAGTAGATATCCCTGCAGATGCATTTGAGATACTCATTAAAGGCCCAGTGTGAAGGCTGACAGTGTGAGATTATAGTAATACAATAGTGTGTGTGTGGCATATCAAGTGCAAAATGTCTTTTATGCACACTGATGCCAAGAGGTGAAGAAACAGCACTTTTAGTGTTAGAGGTAAACAAATAGCTTGTGTCTTCTAATGTGTGTTGTGTGATTTTGGATTGATTTTATGATTTTTCTACAAAATCAATCCATTCCAATTTTTGTACAAAATCAATTTTTTTTAGTGTGAAAAGAATCTTACAAGGAGTCTGTATGAAAAAAGTAATAGGTGCAGACTCATATAAAATCAGTTTTTATCAGTGTGGTTATTTTCTTCTGTTTACCCAAATGTAAACCACTGCATCATGTCACCATATCCAATGAAGAGGCAAAGAGTCTCAGATTTAGTGACTGACCTCTAAAATATAGCCATTAATTATGTATATAGTTCAATTAAGCTTTAAAAAAAAAACTGTTTTTGTAATATATATATTTCAGGAGTGTTATACCATCTTATTTGTGTAATATACATGTTCTGTGGCCCAGGAAAATGATGTAATGTTTGAGGTTAGCCAGGAGGTGGCAGTGTGTGGTAAGAGTTTTAATACTAGCTCTAGATAGTCAAAGGCCGCATGCATGGAAGTGACAGACAGCTGTGGATAAAGCCAGGTGGTCTTATTTCTGCCTCACTGCCTCTGCTAAGCTTTGCCATGGGTGGGAATGCAGCTTAGGGTATGCCAGATCCGTGTGTGTGTGTGTGTGTGTGTGTGCGTGCACGTGTGTGTTGTTGGCTGCCTGCATGTGAAGGGTTCATCATTTCTGTGTACCAGAGTATATGTAGCTGCTGTTATTCATAAAGCTACATACACATGATGCAGAGAATGCAGAGAAAGCCCCACTCACTGAGCTACACCCAATACGGTTATGATCTTGTCTATATCTGACTCTAAAGATTGTTAGGGTCAGTTCAATACTATTAGGCTGTTAGTAGTTTGTGACAATGCTACAGTATTAATTGATTCAATGACCTGTAAATAGTTCAATAGCTTCATCAGTAAGCCAGGGAGAAATGTCCAGATTTTGTAACCTGATACACACAGCTGGGCTTAACTGAGTGACCCTGACTTTATGTTCTCTTGCACATCAAAGATGCTAAATATTGAAAACAACAGCGGCTGATGCTGGAAGAGAACGCGACGTGTGTCACCATCACCATGGTGACGGCTGCTGGCTCTCAGCAGGACCGGCAGGGGTGCGGAAGCTCCCGCCATGAGCCGTCTGCCCGATCCCCGGAAAGCCCCCCTCGTGGCCCTGTCGGGGACAAGCTCCAGTGCCCCCTCCCCTCCCCATGCTGCCGTTACCAGGCACAACAACAGGTCACCGTTTAAGACTGATGGGTCTACTGAGAGAGGGCCATATGGTGCTTTGGGCAGAGTGGGGCCCTGCAAGGGAGATGGGCCCAGTGTTGCTGGAGCAGAGAGTTAATTCCAAACTCATTCATAAGACTGAGCCCTGGGGTGACTGTAGACACAGCACCTTGGACAGCGGCAAGCTTAATCCCACAAATCACATTGCTGAAAAGCATTCACAGGCATAGGATTATGTGGATCCACAATCTCAGTTAAATCCTATAAGGTTAACTAGGTTTCAACATCGTTGTTTACCTGAACTCTAGTCTTAAGTTCCCAGTGATGGTACTACTTGCACTGGTTCCAACACTACAATAGATTCAGCTCTTTTGTTTTGCAGAAGGTGGGAGAAGTTGTGTTTTAAACATGCCCCATTCAGATTCTGCTAGCGAATCATATAATGACTGCTGTGATTGGCAAGCTCTTGGTATACCGTACTACGCTGTGCCTAATTCATCAACCTCACTCAAATTTACAGTGAAATTGTACCTGATTGAGACACTATTGTGGTTGTCATAACAACTATAAAGGAGAGTATCTAGTCCCTGTGATAAAACCAGTCACACTGATGCAACTCAGAGTGGCACAAATCTGGCTGCTCTTATCCTGGAAATTAGGGCCACAGGCTTGCTTTGGAAGACTTGCCTTATGAGACTATAGATTTGCTGTATTTCACTGTCCAGTAAATAATTGGTGATAAATTGCATGTTGCCTTGCATATGCAAATGAAAATGGCTCTATTAATACATAGAACATCTTGTAGGGACATCAAAGAGTTACTGCATCTGTTGGCCCGTCGTACTTGAGCCTCATACGCACATTGTGTATCTGCTGATAAGGGATTCCATGCCGTTGGTAGCTGGCTGTTTTCAGTTAGATTGACTTTGCAGCTGTCCCCTCAAGCAGAATGTTCATGTGTGTCATCTATGTATAGAAAATTAAAGATCGTAGCCCAAGCTATGAACCACCAGATAAACCACCTATGGGCTATTGTGGGACTGTCCATGGTCCTGAAAATAGAAGCTCCTGTTTTCCCCTTCCATGGAACATCCCACCACTACCCCATAACATTGTTCAATATTAGAATCACTGTTATATTAGAGATGCTCTTTAGGATTAGAATACAGTTATAACAGTGTTATAGTAGAGATACTCTTTAGGATTAGAATACAGTAATGAGAGTGTTATAGTAGATATGCTCTTTAGGATTAGAACAGTGTTGATTTGGCCCACTGACTGATAAAAGGGAGACACTATTCAATTAACTAGACCTAATAATGTATTTAAACCTAGAGTTGTTGGACCAGCTCAAATCTATAGGGCATTGATAAAGCAAACAATTAAATTGGAACCTATGGCTACAATTCAACGTGTGTGTGTGTGTGTGTGTGTGTGTGTGTGTGTGTGTGTGTGTGTGTGTGTGTGTGTGTGTGTGTGTTGAAAGATAGGACACAGTTTAGTCCATAAGATCCATATATACCCTATAAAGCAAGAAAAGCACACACACAATATACTTTTGATTTTCAAGTTGCAATAGACAATGTATTCTGCCAAGGGCACATAATCACCCTTATAAAGTTGGATTACCTTGCATCCTTGACAACACATTTGTCTTATTCAAATATGGCTGATATTAACCATAAACCATAAAAATGTAGATATGAAAATATGTAGACTTCTTAAAGTTTGGCTATTTATGGCTTAAAGCACTTTCCTGGCATGTGAGCCAAAATTGCAGTGGTCATCATGACTTTAAAAAACCTATTAGATCATACCAGAGCAGTCTGCTTTTAATCCGCTCCCCCAGAGCTGTGCATTTATCTCCATGGGTCTCTCACACCTACCCACACACAAAAACCCACCCCCCACCCCACAGCCACACACACCCGTGACTCTACCCGGTCCTTGGTTCAGTGTTTTCCTCGTCCTTGGCTATTGTGTGATTGCACGTCTGATCCCCCCCAGCACCCGCTGTCTTTGTCCTGGTGGTTTTCTCACTTTCCCTGTTTGGTCTTGTCGCCTGTGACTGTGTGGCGTTGATTGTGCTCATTCCACCTTTGCCTGTTTCTCCAGTCTGCCGCTGCCGCTTCTCATGGAGGGCACTCTGCACTCCTCTTCTAATCCCCCCCCCCTTTCCAAAATAGATGAGTTGGCTCTCTTCCTAATAAGACTTTGTGAGGCATGGAGAGGTGTCTGAGAAGTGTTCGTGTGTGTGTGTATGTTTGTGTGTGTGTGTGTGTGTGTGTGTGTGGGGGGGGGGTGGCTTTGCTAAAATTATAGCAGGGGTTGTATTTTTGGTATTATTGCAAGCTACAGAGATATATATTTTGTGTCATGTTTCATGCCACTATTCCTTTCATGCTACTACTGTCTTTCATCCTATTGTGTACTAATTAACATAATCCAATATTATACCCTGTGTTTGATGAGTAAATATTCAGTGTTTTGGCAGCATTTTTTTGTCCTAAGACACCAATGATCTTGCTTTATGCTCAGGATCACGCATGTTCTCAGCCTCCACAGACCCACATGCCCACACAACGCGCATGCTCTCAGCCTCCGCAGACTTACAGGTGCACACAGTGCGTGGTGGCGGCTGCCTAGTGTTACTGTCACATAATCCCATTTGCTCTAATTATAAAAGTAAGCCATCTGATGTGCCATTGCACCTCGCACGTTGTCTAGTATTTTTCCGAGTTGCACGGTTTGCCCGAGACTTGATGCTCAGAGTGCTTGGGTTGGGCCCATTGATCTGCGGGAACGGGGGTGTTTATCATCGCAGCTCTCTGTGATGAGGTCATGAGAGTGTGATCTTCCCTCCTTCCAAGGACACTGATGAGTCATTGTGTGTACACAAGCTCCTGTAATGTTGGCCACCTGACCTGTCCAAATCTAAACCTTTTAAACCCCAGACGGAAATTTACAGTTAATGTTTCAAATGACTTATTTGTCAATGTGGCAAATGTCACATTTGGGTCAAATTTGACAATCTGTTGAAACTGATATGTCTCGGATAATATATCAGCATTTAACAATTTGATTCTGGCATTTAAAATCAGAGCAATGTTTTAAGGCAAGAACAATATCTATACAGTATATAGAGAGAATGAATTCACTTCTGTATACATGTATGTCTTCTTGAGGATAGATGAGTAAGGCTTGGTAGTAGCCTTGGAAGAGACATACAGACCATACACATTTGGTCACCAGGTTTGCTGTGATTAATGAGAATAAACTTCAGTGCTAACTGTAATCATGTTGGGCTATAACCAAATACAAGTAATGGCAGTACAGGGGACTATTAAAATAACTCTTATAATCCACATACTGTACATTTAATATCATTTACCATTCAGAATGGTTATTTTTTAAGGTAATCCTAGAATACCTCACCACCAATTATTAAAAAAATATTCAAATATTAAATTTTCCTTTAAAGAAATAGCATAATTTCTTGTTTAACTTTTTTAAAATTAGTATACTCACACTTTCATGTTTGTGCCCTAGAGCTGATACAGCATCCTGTGATTGCCGACTCTGCTAAGATTAGTCTTAGCTACAAAACCGTTTCTTGTTTATGGAAAGCCATTTGTTAAATAAATAGAAAGGGAATTATGAAATAATTTACCATACAAATAAGTAGGACATATCTAAATGAGTAAACTAATGGAGGAAAAGTATATTTAAATGAAAGTCATCTAATTATTCTTATATACAACTATATAATTTGATTTAATTCAATGAAATTAATTACAGTTTTTGTTTCTTTATTTACATTTTATAAATGGGACATTTATAAATGGCTCTTTACCCAGTTTACTTTTATACTTACTGACAATTCATATTTATTTCATCATTCCTGATTTCCTCGAGACTTTATTTCAAGATTGAATTTCTTTAGTTATTTTTATTTCTTTTATTAATTTATTATTGTCCATCTGGTCACCTTAAATAAATCAGTTTTAATGGCTTGAGTAGCTTGACCTTTCAAATATGTTGATGGAAGTCTTCTAGTCTAGACTCTCCTTGGAACCATAATGCCTTTTATCAGTTAGGGGCCCCTTTCACTCCATTGGTAAATAAAATAAACATAATGTGGCAAGAAATAAATATTAATAAAATGAAAAGTGAGTACAAATTATAAAATGCATCAATTTATCAATTAATGTAAATATTCATGTATGTATATATGAATATATTCATTTAATTACTTAAATGATCTTGGCAAAAAGGAAACCTTGAAATTAAAAATGTCACTTTCAACCACCAACTCTAGAGCGTGGAGTATATCTAATATTGTTTATCTAAAGTATATCTAATATGATTGATGGTTTGCAAGGATTAATAAGAAAAACATTATTGATGAATTCAGAGAGGACACTAAAAGCTTGTCAGAGCAAACTGAAAAAATAGAGGCTGTTAATCTAAATTATCACTGAAAATAATATACTTTTTTCCTATTTTTGAATGCTTATATGTAGAATGGTCTACTTATTGTAGCGCCACTCTGGGAATGGAGAGGGTCAAAATGAGGGTAACTGGTGCAGTGTACCAAGCTTAGTATAAGGGGGTAATTCTTGCCTATATCAGATCCTCTTTTGAGTATGAAGACATGTTTGTGCGTACACTTGAAGACATACAAGCACGTCTTAATGCCCAATGGGAATATCAGAAGATCAGAATATTCCGTGACCATGTCTTCATACTGCATATACGTATTCCGCAGACATATCTTCAGTTCGCAAGACCACGCCTTCATTCCTCAAGCGCAGGTTCACCAAGTACATCTTCATGTTGAAAGAGAGTCTGAATACAGGCAGGAATCAACCCTTATAACAGGAGAAAATGTCTGGCTAAAATGCCTCCAGATAATGAAACAACAGAATCAATAGAAATAAATTCTCAATGAATATGCAGGGCTATACCTTGTTAACTATATAACATGTTAACTATATAACAAGTTAATGTTACCTAGGTTGATAAGTTAACACAATGTTAGGTACATTGGTGGTTGCCAAGAAACTGGTGCATGTACAGTGGCGAAAATGTGAGAAAAATGAGAAAAATGTCTGGGGAGGCTAAGGTATGATTGAATAATAAAGAGATGGCAGGGGGTGACCCGACAGTGATGCTGTATTTGCCAAATGACAGAAAATGCTGGAGTTCACAGCCATGTTACCGTGTTAGTCCTCATTAACATTAACATAAAAGATGACACCAGTGCATGCTAAGTGATTCTCAATGCTAACTGGTTCACAAGATGGCCCTCCGTAGTTAAGGTTACTGTAGATGAGTATAGATGCTTATCAACACAGAAGGAGGCAAAATTCTATTTCCAAATTCTATGCCTCCATTTGAACTGTTTAACAGCTTTTTTACAAGATTTGATTGGCGATACTGAATTTTCATCCTGATTCTGATTTGCCGGTTTACCTAACAGAGGATGATCCGATTCTTTGCAGGTCTAAGTGAGCTAGCAAGCTCTCCACATATCCCTGCATTTATTTAGTCCAAAAAAGCCTGAACAGAACCATGCATTTTCCCTGTGAATCTAATTTGCAGTGTGGAAATCACTATAGTATCAGTAACAGCCCTCCTCTGATGTCACTGTGCTGTAAAATAATAACCAAATGAGAGTATTATATGACTATACTTCATATGAGTATATTTGCTCTAAAACAAATGATACATGTGTGATGTATAATAGATGCATGACATGGTCGTTGTCACGTCCGGGGGGCGGGGTGGGGTGGGGGTGGTTGCCCTCCCACTGGTCAGGGTTCATGCTTCTCCTGTGCCAGGGCATGACCCTGTCTGAGTGCCCGCTGTATCACCCTCCTTGGGCCACCTGACGCCCACCTCTCAGCTGCCTCTCAGCATGTCCTGCCGAGTGCCAACACCCTATGACCCAGTGACACCAGAACATCAAAGCTGCTCTGGGCTTTTCTATGCCTACCTCACGAGACCGTGTATCATCTACCTTCTCTGTCCTGGAGTATCCATGTTTGAAATGGTTGTTATGGCTCTTATGTTCATCTTCCATGCATGAACAAAATGCATACATCACTATAATACAGCCTCATTAAAGCATTACAGCTGGATGTTGTATCTGTTACAAATATTCCTGAATCCATCTCTGTTTAATCAGTATTGCAATCAGTCCTTATAGCTTAAACCTACAGTCAGTCCCTGTCTAAGGTTTACTGGTGCCTTTCTAAAAAAACCTTATTCAGTAATTACATGGGGGCAATCAGATGAGGGTAGGTTCTTCTGTAGAGTTTTGGACCTTCTCAAGGTTTATTCTATGTTGTAGCTCAAGCAGTTTATTCTCACCATTTACTCTATTTGGCTTGGATCGATGTGACCTGGGTTTGGAACATTGTAAAGCCACTTCGTGACAGCAGCTCATGCGTGAAGAATCACAGATTTTAATGTTTTTTGGGTTTTTTTTTCCAGCCAGAGCTGCATTTTGAATGGGATAAACAAAGAAAGGGAGTGACACGTAGGCTATTGTCTCTGGACTATACATACAAGGCAGTGAATAGAGAGGCATTTCTCTTTGGCTCTCTGTCTGCCCCTCTCTCTCGCTCTTTTTCTCTCTCTCTCACACACACACACACACACACACACACACACACACACACACACACACACACACACAGGCGCAGATGCACCCCTACCCCCGATGCACTCCAAAGCTGGCAGGACTGCTGCTGGCCTGGATGTGTGTCCGGTATGGAGGGGTGTTAATTAAAGCAGGCACGCTATTGATCTTCGCCCAGGCTCCCTTGCTGCTCTCACTGCTTGCTCCCATTACCCTGAAAAATGCTTGCTCTCTGGGGCACTGTCCCACAGATCTCTCTCTCTCTCTCTCTCTCTCTCTCTCTGTGTCTGTGTGTGTGCACGCCAGTGCCTGTGAGAGGTATGAGAGTGAAAGGCACTTGTAAGTGTGTGTGCAGGGTGTGTGTGTGTGTGTGTGTGTGTGTGTGTGTGTGCACAAAAAGGGGGGCAGGGTGTTAGTTTGTTGACTGGTTAAAACCCTGCAGTGCTTTCTATTCTGTAAAGCACTTTGTAATTCTAGTTTCAAAAAATGTTCTATATAAAATCCTTATTATTATTACTTTTATTGTTATTTACTCTTGACTCCTCAAAGATCAGTGTCCTTTCTGTGAAATGCAACATTATGCTTAACGCTTTTAGCTGTTGTCTGCACATTACACAGCACCTGAGAGACACAGCTGCTGCTTAACACCAAGGTCTAGCACACTGACTCCCCAGTTAAGCATGCCAATCTCTTCCTCCCTGAAGTGATCATGCAGTAAATGTGGAAAATCTAGTGGAAAAAAACAGGGCTTTTTTCTCAGTCCATTTTGTCCAATCACATAATAAGGAGTTAAGACCTTCACTGAATATTTTGTAATTATGTGGGAATTGGTATGAAGATCATCCCAGGGCTTTGGCAGAATAGCTCGTATCCTAATTAAAGGCATCTGAGGTGGAGAGGATTTCATTCTCCATGGAACGATGTTTGGTGTTGGGGCAGGATCTCCAGCGGTTTGAGTTATGGTGAGATAATGTCTTTAATTTATTCCGTATGCGGTTCCTGGATAGTGTTGTGTTAAATAACCTGTATGCTGTGAGAATGGTTCAACATGTGGAGATGAGAGGTCAGTAATGGCTCTGCCTACAGAGCAAGTGTTACAGACAGGAGGTGAATTTAGGGAGTTTTTTAACAGTGTCTTTATCAGTGTATCCCCAGTCTTGCATTTGGTTATACTCTGAGACGAAGTATTGGCCTGCCCAGAAATATAAACACATAGCTCCATTCAGGATAGAGTGAACAGATGAACATCATCAAACAAGGAGTACTGAATGAGTCGTTCTTTTGTCCAGTCTGTGTGTGTATGTGAGTGAGAGACTGACACACAGACCCACAGCATTAAGGACAGTTCTGTTGCTGCTTACAATTACAGTTGTATCAAAAAATAAAAATAAAAATAAAATAAAATAAGTTGCACGGCACAGCGCAGTCTTGAGCCCCCGCACAAGCAAAAGTGATGCTGACGCAGGTGGACAGAGGCAAGATGTCGGGGAGGAGCTAAAAACGCATTGCGCGAATCGGACTGCTGCAGCGCTAGTCTCCAAGTAGAACCGGTTCGGCGTGGCGGTTGATGTGTGCGTTATATGTAATACAACGACTATAAGAACGCGAGCCTTATTTTATTAAGAGGAAACGTTAGTCATATTTTGATGCCGCCAAGCTCTAATTTAACTGCTTGACAGCTCAGTTAAAACCATGGAACTTACTGACGCGGCTCCTTGGCTGTCTCGCTGCTGCGTACCTGCGTCGTCCGTTGACCATTAAACTGAATCACGTTTCAGTCTCGACAAGTGCTTTAGTGACACACCCAGACTTTGGACACTGCGTACCGGCCTCCGCATACTACTGGTTATCGTTAACAGAGTCGCTCGTGTGTATTTGGGCGAGGGCTGGGTGGTGAAATTGGTGGCAACTACTTGTCTCCACTCTGTTACGTGTCATCATCATCATCATCATCAGTTCTCTGCTGCGGAGTCGTCCGAGCCATGACAATGCGCCCGCTGCTTGCGCGGACCCTTGTCTGAATGGATGTCAGCGGATCATGGATATCGGTTTCTCCACTCTATGCTTCCAACGTAAACGCGCTCTAAATGGATGAGGAACTAGACAGCCGCAAAGTCAACAACAGCTTCCTTCGCGATCACAACTATGCAACCGAAGGTATTCAAAATGAATCTATTTTTCGAGTTTGCCATCTTACTGCCGTCTCACGTGCCCATTTACTGCAGTGTAAAAAAAATGCGTTAACGAAAGCATAACGATTCGGAATGATTTTGCAATGAGCGGGAATTTTCTAATGTACATCCCCATGATCATTTATCATGTCCAAAATGTTCCATCGCAATATTTGGACAAAAATAGAACCAGCCTGACTAACACCATAAGAAGATTTAGGTTCACTTGTCCATGTTCGTCCCCTCAGTCGCATAATTATCACTGGCGAACAAGAGGTTAGAATGAAAATTTGGATTTGCGCGTTATGAATGCAATACGGTAGTGGTGTCATGGATGGAAGTAAAGTATTTTACTCTATGAGCAATGACTCCAACTTTGCTGACAAGAAGCTGCATGTTGCAATATTTGTATATTGATTCTTGCGTTGAAGGATACATCCTGGGTTCGTCAGTCAACAATGAACAAATATAAGTTTATGATTTCCTTAGAATATTGCACCAATATTCAATAGTTTTTTCCCCCTGTGACAGGCTATTTTAAGTCAATCCTTATATAGACAGTATTGTACAGACTGTACAGACAATCTAACGTTTCTGAGTGCTGCTGAATGTCACAAAGCTGCCTGGCCTCTTATAACGAGGGCCTCCAGGAATGGTAAATGAGGTGACTGGAGCAAGTGAACAAGCTAGACATAGAGAAAGAGAAAGAGAGAGAGAGAGAGAGAGAGAGAGAGAGAGATAGAGAGAAATGAAGGATGAACACTGGGGGAGGCAGGCAGACATATGTGATGGGATTCCAGATGCTAAATCCATCGCACTCCAATACGTAATGTTTCATGTCTGCCCTCTCCAAAGCTCCATTTGCCATGTTCAGACCTAGCTAGTTTCACTATATTTCTGGCAGGAGTCCTCTGGGTACTTAAGGATTGGGGCCCTGTGTGATAAAGCTATGTAATGGTAGTAATGGTCTGCCTCAGAATATTGCTGGGTTATTAGAAAGATATTTGATATTTAAATTAGATTTGTAAATTATTTTTATTTTTATTTTTAAATGGTCTCTTAGGCTACATCATTACTTGCATTTTGATTTTAGGAAGGAGGCTGCACTTTGGTAAACACAAAACAAAAATCTAAATAAATAAAGAAACAAGTTCTGATATTTTACTAACACAAAACTCCAAGCATTTAAATACATCAACATTTAACAATAGTATCAACTTGAAAATGAGTCCCACTCATTTCACAGTCAGGCTGTGTGTATGGCTCTCTTCTGCATGAAGATAGACTAGAGGTGTTCGAATAACAGTCCTCAAAGTTCAGGTCAGGTCCTACAGATTTTCCTCCCTACCTAGGAGTCAGGTGTGATGGCAAAACGGCCAAACAGCTACATGAATCATTTAAATCAACTACAAGGGATCACAAAATCCAGGACCGGATTTGGATTTGAGGTCCAGATTTGAATACCAATGCACTAGGCTCTTGAGAATTTCTGCTGAAGAGTAGTTCCTACAGCAGAACATGGCTAAACTCCCCACCCCAAATTACCACGCATCTAAATGACTCACATACCCAGCTCCCTGGGGACCCAATTTTGAAGGGTTACTCAGAATCACATGGTGCCTAGCCACACATTTCATGCAGAAAGTTAAAACTGGTGCTTGTCGATTGAAAGCCCCATGCCTAACCTCAGTCCCCCCCCCCCCACCCCAGCCCATGCTCTCTGCAGACCACACTCACTGAATTATGTAGGTGCCATACTCATTCATCTATCACAGCTGAAACCACCTCCCACCGAAGCAGGAAGTGCCAAATTTAGTCTCGGGCAATAAAAGAGAGATGACAAGTTAAATGAGGACACCATTTGTAATATGGTACTATCACTAGACGCCACAGCACAAGCCTTCAGATGTCCACTTAGAATTTTTGAGATTGAAAAGGCAAGCGTTGAGGGGAGGGAGTGGGGAATTGGGGGGAGGGGTGGTGGGCCTGCGCTAGCGAATTTGTTTGTTGTTTGTCTGCCTGGTTGTCATAATGTAGCCAGAAGTTCCTCAATGAGAAAACCATCTCAGCTTTTTATAGGCGCCGGCCTTTAACACCCCCCCCCCCCCCCCCCGGTACACAGGAAAAACTGGAAAGTGGAAAGACACATTCCTTTTTGTGGTTTTTTTTTTTTTTTTCCATTTTTCCTGGAGCAACATTCTATAATGGGCAAATCACTCATAAAATTGTGACTGATCATGACTGTTCTTAGATAGGGAATAACTGCAGTCCCAAGTTGTTACTTGAATAGTTAACCATTAACTCACTGATGCCACTGAGTTTTTGACAATCCAATGAATAAATATAGACTCATACATTTTTAACACAACTTTAATGTGTCCCCGTTCCATTGCTCTGATGTTTTACAATCCAAACATGAAGTTTAAAATGAAAACCATGACACAAAGGCCCAGATGAAACGCATGCATTTAAAGCCATTGTTCAGCCATGTCACAGTTGTTACGTCACTGTTACGAGGATGACATAGATCCCACCTGTAATGGCATTTAAACAGCAGTTTTGCAGACAGTAGAGCTGAGGGAAAGCACAGCCTGAACACTAAACGACACCTTGCCCCTTAAAAGTATTTGGCTGAGTGTTTTTTGTTTTTCTGTATTGCTGTTGACATCAAAGACATCAAAGAGAAACCGGAGACTCTTCTTTTTTGTTGTTGTTGTTTTCATTCCCCATTACATAGTATCATCATGCTATGGCTTGTCTATATAACAGCAAACAGAGTGTGATTTCATGTTTAAAAGAGTGAAGATCCACATGAGACCCACATGAGAGTTTTAGGTATGGATTAGTGGTGAGCGATTGGGGCACGCACTTGAACGCTCCTCCTAATCCCATCAGAGAGACTTAGCCTGCTCCCCCCACGTCCAGATGATTTCTGTGCATTCACTGGCAAGCAGAGCAGGTCCTATTTGTGCAGACAACAGAGGAGGAGTGCCAAAAACCAGCAAGAAATCCAATTAACATTAAAACGCATTAAAGAAATGTATAAATTTTTTTTTGTCAGATTGTAAAGAGTATTTGATTTTAGAGATAATATGAAGGCACAAAGAAAGCCTATTTTTGGTCCACTAAAAAACTCTATAAAGGAAAAAGTGCTTGACAGATGCTCAAAAAGAGTAATATTACACTGAACATTTCAAAAGTATAGCAGACGCACAGGAACACTCAAATGTGGAAAGTGATCTCAAATGTTGGCTCACGGGAGACTGCATGTGACACGTCATTCAGAAGCATTAGGTTTCAAAAACAGGCTTTTTTTCTGTAATTACCAAATATTTTTTGTGCTGAGGCAGTGCACAAAGCCGCATGTCTGCTTCGAAGGCTGAGGTTGAGTAAGTATAGTGTTTGGATGGGGCTATCTCGGGAGATCCCCTCCCACCCCACCCCAGCTCTTCAGCGGAGGGAGCCTAAAATAAGGCTGAGTCTTCTGGGACAGCGCAGAAGTTCAAAGGGACAAGAAAGATGGTTCAGCACAGACACGGGGGCTGCTGGAGAGGATAAATAAAGCTCACTGAAATCCGTCATTAACCTGGGATCTGGCTGACCTAAAAACACAGGCCTTTTCTACTTGGGCAGGAACATGTCTTACAGAGAAATGCTCCAAATAATTCTTTACTTCATTGTGGAGAGGGAACATTTTTAAGAGGCGCAAAAACGGCTTACTTCAAATAAAAATGTGTGTGTGTGTGTGGGTGCACACACCGTGTCAGACCACCCAGGATTAAGCTAGCATATGCTCTTGTTTGTATTGTTGGACTTTGATTGGCACCAGTTCTTCATAATTGGGAGGTGGGGAGTGAATATTTATGTCTTTGCCCTACGTTTGTACTGTACATGGTGACTTGCAGCTACAGAGCAGGCTTTTGGGGGACGCCCCTGTGTGATATTCATTGCAGGGTAAATCCCAGTGGAGTTGGCCTGCATTTACAAGACGGAGTGAGCAGGGCTTTGCATAATTAGTGTGCTAATAAGAACTTGTGTGTATGTCGAGGTGTGCGGATATCTGAGCCTGGGGCAAGCAAATTCTGTTGTGTATTGCGAGCTACTGAGTAACCTAAAACCAGTTCCTTGTATGTGTGAACATACCTGGCTGATAAAGCCTGATTCTCATTCTGTTCTTTGCACTTGGACCCATTTTTACTGAGTACCATTATTATCTGTTACCTGTAAGTTCCATTGCTCTATTGTCCTGTCCAGTGGCATGACTGCATTTTTTCTTTAACACTAATTGGACTCAACCTGTAATCTCATTGGCTCCAGCTGTTGCCCATTCTGGCATCTGCTTCAGGTCCTTGTCTTTGTCATTTTTAAGGGATCTCTAAGAAATTCTAAGGAATGTGCTTTGTATATTAAAATAGCAAAATATCATACAATAATACAGTAAATACAAGGTGTCAAGATTTAATAGGGCATGCACACGAGGGCCAAAGCAGAATTTAAGTAGAGCTGTGGTGATCGGTCAGTGTCATTGGTTTATCCCGGCAGGAAATTTATCATCGAGAAATTGCATTAGTGACATGTCGTTCATTTAAGAAAGACACACTGGCCTCGTAGCATAATTACTCTTTGGAGAAGACAGCATGACTTGCTTAATTGCAATCGTTTTATCTCAGTGACAGGACCACCAGACTTTGAAACCATTAGTATAGCAACACAAGGTGATCAAACTTCATTCAGACAGATCAGTCTGTTTCTGTGTGTTAAAGCATCAGTCAACAATTCAGTTAACATTCTACATATGGTGCTATAATGCAGTGCTCATTAATACGCCTGACCTGCCATTGCATTAAGTGCATGAAATGTAACAAAGCCCGTTTACCCGTTTACCCCTGTAAGAACACAGGAGTTGTGAAATGTGCTCCTTTCAGCTTCAATCTGAAGGTAGCTAGCTGGACTTTGTACCCCGTTCATTGTTTTGGAACAGCTGCACGCTTCAGTTTGACCTCTGGCCAAGTCTCATACTTTTCTGCTTTTCTGTAGTCCCCTTTATGGAAACTGCACGTGTTTTCCTCCTTTAGCCGCATGCTTTTTGATAGCTGCCTGAGCAGCAGTGCTCACTGTTTGCGCAAAAGCAACGGTGGGCCTTTCATGTGAACAATAGCCCCGAAAGCAGGATGAGAGTCACTGGCAAAGAGCGGAAAAGTCGCCGATGGTCTCTGGAGGTGTGGCCCGTCGGAAGGTTCCAGAACAGCTTGTGCGTCCTCCACCTCTCTTTGTCTAGACATGGAGGAGGAAACTAAGAATGTCCAAGTGGTCTGATAACAAGTGCAGGGCACAGTTAGGAGGGCAGAGAAAGGACACTGGGGAGGTAGAAGCCTCCATTGTTTCAGAGTGTGTAGAGGGGCGGTCTGTTAGAGCACTGTTTTTAAGGCTTAAAACAGTACTGTGGGAGAGGGGAGCCAAGGAGCTCAGCCATCAGCGTTTTAGAGTTTATGTTCTCACAAACACAATGGGTTGGCGGTGGTTAAGATACTGTTGCCTATGACTTTTGTGTTTCTGTCATCAGTCCTGCACACTAGGCTGGATACCGTATAATGGCTTGGACGCGATAAGATCTTACATTAACTCTTTAGAGTGATACTGTATCGCAAATATCTTTGATACATATTACATTTGTAATTTGTGATGGTCAGCACTAGTCAACCTTTGCTTGTGAACTCATGTGAATTTAGTGACTCATCCAAGCATTCACAGTCCTTTGAAATGTCTGAGCTTAGATCAATGCACACAACGCTATATAAAATGTGAGGATTTCTTACTGGACTGGTTTACGTATTTAAGCCATCAGGCATGGCAATACTATTAGAAGCCCCAAATTGGAATAACAATTAACAAATGATATAATGTGCAGACCTAGTTACTGGAGTCACTGGAGGTAGCTAGTTCTGCACAATACAGCATTTGTTAATGATGGGGACTGTACCTTTCTATAATCTGTGGAGTCACTATTCTCATGTTTTTTTTTTACTGTATTTTTATTTTTTCACTTTCAAAATCATTATGTCATATTGGTATTTAGGACTAAAGCATTTAGTCAGTACTGTCATCCAAAGCAGGCAAATAAAACACTGAAAAGACACTGGAATTATTCTATTGGAGGATCAACTGCATGAAAAGTAAGTAAATCAGTCAGTATAAATGTGATTGTGTGAACATGACATGTGAACATGACATGCTTGATGGTGAAGCACTACTGTGCACTTTTATTTCTTTTAATTCTTCATTTATTTTGCTTTACTTTTTACATTTTTCTTTATTTTTATCACATGTTTGATTTTTATGCAGTTTATGTCTTCTATTTATCATATTTATTATTTATTATAATATTTACATATTTATATTTTACAAATGTATATATTTATACCTCTTTATTTAATTTTTCATTTAATTTCTTTAAATCAACTTGTTAATTTTCTACTTAAATCAACCATATTTAACTTTTATTTTAATAGTTTTTGTAACATTTTCTGGGGTTTTTTTGGGCAAAAACCTTCCTAAGGTAATAGATCTCAGGATGTAATCAGCTATATTATTCTTTTATGTCTTTGTGAAGCACTTTGAATTGCTACTGTGTATGAATAGTACCTACAAATAAACTTGCCTTGCCTTGCCTTGCCTTTCTGGATGTTATCAGTTGGGCTGTGGTTGATGGCCAAGTTCTTCAGCTAGTGAGCTATTGATCTCACACATCTACAGCCTGCAGCAAACATTGTAAACATGTTGGTGATGTTTACAGATCTCAGATAAAGGTTAAATTATCAGATGATAATTAAAATGTGGAGATACCACATCTCCCAATGCCCTGTATGACCATGCATATGTGGATATGCATGTGTGGGCTTTCTTGCAAACTAAACGGGCTGCTCACCACCAGTAACTGACCAGCAGATCCTTGCAGCCAGCCATGCCTATATGCCTTCTGCATGCATAATAGGGTGAACTGGATAACATTTGTTACAATAAAAATGAAAAGGAAGCTGTTTATGATTGGAAATTGATCCATAGCTAATACCGTCTACCAGATTACAATGCATCAAAGACCAAAATATCTGCACAATGTGTGCAAACCCTACTTTACTCTGCTGTCATCCGCTGAAATGGGACTTGGTGAGTGGTGATCTTTCAATAGTGATGCAGTGACCCACTAGCTGTAGCCCTCTTCACTCAATGAGTCCTCGTACCACAGCCACCCTCTCATGATGAGGGATGTGATCACTCATTTCCCATGCTTGGGGAGACGTACCTCCAATTTACTACTCGTTGGTGCACAGAAAAGACACCCCCTTCAGAACACTTGGTGCTGAGGTTAGTGTTACAGTAGCGCCACTCTGCTGGTAGATACTAGAGAGGGAAGGATCCTGAGAACCATTGGGAGTAGAGGGCAAGCTTCCACCCCTGCAAGATTGTGGCCCTCTGGTGTAGGCTCATTAAATTTGGATTGCTAGTGTTTTTCTGGCTCCCACTTCACTTCTCCGTTGCCCTGAGGCACCGTAAGACCAATTTTGAATGTCCCTATACCACCCCCCACCCTCCACTGCAGTAAGTGCACTACACAAAACAGCTAGGCAGTATTTTTTTTATACCTCCTACACCCTTAAAGGCTGAAACCAAGCCCTGTTTCTTCATTTCTGTGAGCACATTATTGCAATTGCACAGTCTTGAGCTTTGCTGCTGATTAATGCAGCTATCCTTCCCCTGTGTCTTCTCCATAAACGTCTGGCCTGGTCTTTTTCAGGAACTGCCTCTAGAAGTTCCAGTGAACACAATGGACTGCTGAGATCTGAGCTCTGAGATTTTTTTCCTGGCAAGAGCAGCCTCAAGTCTGTATATACGGGCTATATATTACTCTGTATATATATATAGGCTGCCTAATCCCCAACCCCCCCCCCCTACATCTAGCTAGTATATTGCACATCCACTCTACCTCTTAACACAGACCCATGGGGATCGCCCCCGGAGCTAGTGCTTGCCCTATCTGTGTGCTAAGCTCCTACAGACCAGGGCTTAATTGTTTACTTCAAAGCTCAACTGTATACAGTCTGACAGCCACGTCTTCGGAATCTCATGGGTGGAGATGTAAAGCCAGCGTGGCTGAAGCGCGTTGTGCTCGAGCTGTTGTTGCATCTGCCTTCCTTTCGGTGCATCCCACCCCTGAAAGCAGTGCGTCTTCAAATGAGACTTTGCACTTTGTGCCTATTATGTGCCCAAGCTGTTATTACGAGCTCATTAATACCAGGGCTTTTTATGACTCAGTGGGAGGGGATGCTGAAGGAGCAAGTTCTGGACCATTAATGTAAAAGAGATCTGTTTTAATGATAGGCCTTATGTATGCTCTCAATATCCTGCATGCATCCCCTGAAATGAATCGGCCGACTGCTCACATCACTCTGATACATCATCTGATTTATTAGCTTATATGCTCGGAATAGAATGACTAGGCCTCTCTCAAAGCAGGACAGTGTTTGTTAGGTCACATGCCAAAAAAAGAGAAGAACAAATGCCAAAGTAATGCTGCATATGACATGAAGAAAAGGGTAATATCACACACCATGTGGTTTCTTATTAGTTTCACAGATGCAATTAGCATTATGGACACAATCTATTACGTCCTTAATGTTAACACATGCAAAGTCTAGTTCAGTACATAATTACACGTGGTAACATGCTTGACTAGTTGTTTTTTTGTTTTTTTTTCCAATTTCTTGATGATGTACGAAGCTGTTTTGCACCGACAGTTAAGTGTAGCAACACTCCCCCACAACTCTGTGTTAGCTTATTTAATTTCCGATGCTAATGCAGCACCTCCAACCCCTGACGCTGGAGACCGCAAAATTAAAGTACGGAGGAAGCTGGACTAAATGGGTCCCTCATGGTCCTGTTTTCACTTACACACACACACACAAACACTCACACCCACACGCACTTAAGCTCATAAAGAGTTTGACAGCTAGACATGTCAGTGGGGATCACTGCAGGCCCAACCCAATCACCCAGTCTCCTAGCACAATCGCTCCACTGGCACACTTAAACCCGCAGGTCTTGCGACGCAGACCCGGCCACAGACAGCGCCAGGCTGACATCGGCTGGCATGGGCCAGCATGGCCTTGGCATGGAAATTGGAGGAGTTGTGTGGCGTGTTTGGGGCGCCCCTGCCGAGTGCCAGGCGTGCTCTGTCTCTGCGCCCCCTCACTTCGCCTCCGGCATACAGCCGTATCAGAGACACGGGCAGCCACAGATGTTGGTGTAATGGAAGCAGCTAGTGCCGGTACACATGGTGCCGATTTGAGGATGCAGATGAATAGTGCCAGCACTCTAGAGGGTACTGTAATATTTACATTGCTGTAGTGTGTAGAGCGTGTTGTGTACTGAAGTGTGTAGTGTACTGTAGTGTGTAGGGTGCTGTAGTGTGTGTAGTTTGCTGTGGTGTGTAGGGTGTTATACTGAACTGTGTAGGGTGCTGTAGTGTGTCGGGTGTTGTAGTGTGCTGGAGAGTGTAGTGTGTTGTAATATGTAGAGTGCTGTACAGTGTGTATTGTGCTGTAGTGTGCTATAGTGTGTAGTGTGTTGTAGTGTGTAGGGTGTTGAAGGGTGCTGTAGTGTGCTGTACAGTGTGTATTGTGCTGTAGCGTGTAGAGTGCTGTAGTGTGTAGGCTGCTGTAGAGTGCTGTAGTGTGTAGTGTGCAGTAGTGTGTATGGTGCTGTAGAGTGTGTATTGTGCTGAAGTGTGTATTGTGCTGAAGTGTGTAGGGTGCTGTAGTGTGTAGTGTACAGTAGGGTTTAGTGTGCTGCAGTGTGTAGTGTGCTGTAGTGTGTAGTGTATATTGTTCTTTGCTGTAGTGAATGCCAAAGTTGCCCTATATGTGACCATTAGTAGAAACTACATTAATCTCTAGAGATAATGCATGAATATGAATGTAACTATGAAGTAATACATCTAACTCATCCTAAGCCTCTCTCTCTCGCTCTCTACCTACCTTTACAGCTATCTATCTGTATATGTGGAGAGAGAGAGATATTCAAAGTTTCTTGAGAAACAGGATGTTTCGGACAGAGGTCCTTCATCATCCGCTATGCAAGCAAAGTGCTTCTGAATTTGCAGGAAGAGGACCCCAACAAATTCAGAAGCACTTTGCTTGCACAGCTGATGAAGGTCCTCTATCCGAAACGTCCTGTTTCTCTCGAAACTTTGTGTGCTTCACTACTATTTAAAATATCTCTACATCTCTTACTACAGTACACTGCAGTTTTATATATATATATATATATATATATATATATATATATATATATATATATATATATATATACACACACACACACCACACACATACACACACACACACACACACACACTTGTGTGGGTGTGTACACATATATTTTATTAGTAAAGAGTTACAGAGAAGCATTTGCCAGTGTTTATTAACAACAGGCAATAGATTAATTCCATTCTGAATCACTGCAGCGCACAATTAAGTTCAGCTTTTCCCTCCTTCACCATCTGGTTAGCGTAGGCTGCCTGTAGGAGAACTATATGTGCAGCGGGTTGTGCGCCACTGTGGTGAGCTGGCATTGATCTGGCTCCCCTCTCCCCATCAATGCAGAGGGTTATTCATAGCAAGTGGCTCTGTGCCGAGCCCTGTCTTTACGGCTGCAGTGAAACGGAGAGTGCGGCTGGAGCTCCTGAGCTCAGCAACCCCCCCACGCCCCCTCTATTTACTGCAATCCCCGCAGTCATGTAGGCACCCCCCACCCTAATATACGTGCACACCTGCCCACGCATACACACACACACACACACACACACACACACACACACACACACACACGGACCTACGAGACTCTAGCAGGGAAAAATGGACGACCAGTGCCACAGAGAATCCACTGCCCTCAAGGGTGAGGCAGGGTTGGGGGGGAGGGGGGGTGTGTGTGTCTGAAATACTGGACACCAGGGACCGATATTCAGGATTTATGTATTTACCCTGATAGCATGTTTCTCACTCGCCGTTTTGCGTGGGCCCATTGCAGGTGTGGCTTGTTGGCGGTCTGCTGCCTACCGAGGCGGGAAAGCTGCGATGGCTTTGTGGCTACAGCGGAGCTGACAGATCCGCTCTCCAATATGGAAGCAAGCTCGGAAAATGGGTGCATCCTTAAACATCCTGAAGCAGAAAGGGTCTCATGTTTCTGCTTGTGGCACTGAAGGAAATTCCAGTTTCTTTCCAGTTTGAAGTCTCCACTTTGGAGATGACATCCGGTGGCCCAGTGTGAACAGAACATTTAAAACAGAATTTGAATTCATTTTAAATCAATATAGGTTTATCTACTTGGGAATGTGCTCCTTCATGCCAAATCATTGCCATATTTCTTTGTCAGCTCATTTTTTATACAATAAAATGAGTAAAATGGAAGTATTCCATTCCAGTTTATTGATAGTGAATGATAATTTAGATGCAATTGTAAGATCTTCTATTTGTCAGTTGTGTTATAAAATCATAAGCCTATACAACTATGTGCAAACATGTTAAGAGTCAAAAACACAAAATCCTATCGTTTAACAAAGTCCTACAAGCCTTTCTCTAATATTGGCTCTGTGCACCAAACACACCAGGAACCAGCGTATCAGATCAACATAAATCTGTTTCCATCAGCTCAGAACTTTCAGTTTCAATGAAATTTTATTTGTTTGACACTCTTTACAATACATGTCACAAAGCAGCTATACAGAAACCATCTATACAGATAATTTGGGTACAGGCCCCTAACAAGCAAGCCAGAGTGTCAGTGGCAAGGAAAACCTGCCCAAGAGCAAGAGAAAGAAACCTCAAGAGGAATCAAGACCCAGAAGGGAAACCAATCTGCCTCCGGCCTTCACCGGATGGCCGACTTTGCTTCAGGCATGCGGCCTCCCTGACAGGGAGATGGCGAACGAGCAACGAACTCCAAGCAAAGAGTCTGCCGATCTGGCTGTCTTGGAGCAGATCCGGATCTCAACCGGACCGTCGGATGGGAAGTTGGGCACAGATTGTTATAGAGGGGGCCTCAGCGAGTGTCTCTGCCAAGTCAAACAGCCCCCCGGCTACCCCACGTTTATCCAAGAAAAGAAATGTTTCATCCAAGGCCCCGAGAGGCACATTCATTATTCCAAAAGAAAATCCTCCCCTGCTTGATGTGTTCGGCTCAGTGACGGAAGGAGGGGCAGGTTATTTGCCGAGGGGTAAAGGGGGATGTAGGGCTTAACACAAAAAACACTGTCTCATTCGTTTATGTATTCACAGATTTTGTTGTGCGCATTAGCTTTCGGCACAGCCTTTCCTGAACAAAACAGTGTTCCAAGTGCTCGATTCTGAAGCTTAGATTGGTTGACACACTTCATGGAGTGTTGCATTCCTCAGTGCAATTCTGTTTGGCTATGCAAAATTTAGGTCTAATGGCTTTAGTGCAAGTTCAGAAAGCGTACGTCAGGTTTGCGGCTCTGGCCTGCTGTGCTTTAAGGATCGAGCCATGCTCAGTCCTTGGGGACATGCAAAGAGACCCCGCTTATGTTTTAATGTCCGGTTGCTTAGTTACACTGGTGATGAAAATCAGATTGTAAGCTCTTGCCTTGCATTGCTCGAGGAGCCATGAGATCCTTATCCATAACCCTGCCATCCTACGTTTCACCAGAGACATCTACTTAATCTATGGTTGGTCTTTCACCAAAGTAAACAAAGGGGCCTCTAAATGCTAATTTTACTTTCACTTTCTGACATTTCCCCGATGGTCTTATTCATTATGGACTTAATGTCATTGAGAAAGGACCAGTTTTATTCTGTCTAGCTGCCGGTGCTTGAGTAAAACAAAGGCTTTTGTGGAATTAGCACATGTATCAAGGGCTCTGCACTGATGTGTCATCAGGTGTTGCCAAGCGAATGGCATTTCAAACCAAACAAATGAATTCATTTGAAATTGTGCCTGTGGAGTTGTGTGACACGGGGTAGTTGCTGTTCATAACCCAGCGAGAGAATTACACACGCCACTGTGGCTGTCGCTCACACACTTGAACTGCATAAGATGGCAGGAATGGCGGGAAACTAGTGCCGTAAGAGGGCTCGTGGTATTGGTGTGGTATTAGCTGGAACCCATCACTTACCCTCAAGTAGGTTTGGCTCAAAAGCAGACCCGCATTTGGGGTGATTGGGGTGCGTTGGGAGAACTTGAACTACACCAGCCCTTATGGCATATTAATCATGTTGTCATAATATCGGGCTGTTTCTTGTGCCCAGTGCTGGTGCTGCGAAAGTTTTTTGCAAACTTTTGGAGATTTCATTTTTGATACAGGGGATTTCCACTGAGTCAGAAAAGATAGCTCGGTGTGAACAGATGACCGTCTGTATTTGTGCCTCCGCTGAACACAGACGGGGCAACCTGCGTGATTATCCTGGAGCCCATCGGCCTGACGCATGTAGGTTAATTCAGTAACCTTATAGCACCGTAATCTGTTAGTCATGCAGGTGTTTAGCAATGCGTGACGCCACACAAACTACTCAGTTTCTCATTCACTCATTGTACTACAACGGGTTTCCATGCTCGTGCTGTTTTGTTTGTGCTGTTTTTGTTCTCATGCAATTTTACTATTTGGCTGTTTAATTTGATGCTTAGCGCTAGTAATTCAATGAATAACCATTTTTGCGATATCTCTCCTGTTACTGTTACTTAACTGTCTCTGCCATCCATACTGAATCTGGTTGCAATGAAATATCCTTAGTGGAGGAGGGTCCTGTGACCTTAAATAGGAGATTTCTTTAATATTTTCATAAAAAAACCCTTTTAAGCCTCCGTGCACATCTGCGCCTTCAATATAATCACAAATTGCTGCTCAGTCCACTCCCCCACCTTTTCATGGTCACCCAATTGTTGTAAATGGATTTTTCTTTTCCATTTTTGTTAGAAGTCTCTATGCTTACAAAAGATCTGTATTGTAAAAGAGCTTATATCTCTAGATCTTTTTTCTTCTGTTTTTGTTTTATTCATTTCCTGGTGCATTCCTGCTGCCTTTCAAGCAGGCAGAGGCGAAACTGTATAACGCCTTGTTTTTAATAATCCACCCTCCCACCCGCCCCCTTGCCCTCTGTGCCTCAGTTACGGCCAGCCTGGGATTCAGCAGCAACCGAATTGTTTTTTTTTTTCTAATTTTAGGCTTTTCATCTCCCGTTGAATCCATGCACGGCAGAGACCGCAGAGAGATCCAATCTCCGCCGTGGTAGGGTACGCTGAATCTGCAATCTCTGATCTGCACATGTAATAATAACAGAGCGAGAAGTGCTCGGGCTCTGTGATAAATTTGTGCCCCCCTGAGAACCCATACCCTCCAAACCCACCGCTACTACCCCCCAGCCCGCGTTATTATTCGAGATGGATTTCTGTTATCGCAGGACGTGCCTTCGTGCAGCACGGCGACCCTTGACCTGGCAGTGTTCACAGGCTTCGCCAGCTTCATGATTTATTGTCTGGCTGTGACGGCAGGTTCCGCTAGGGCCTGTCCGTCCAAGTGTCCGAGGCGAGGTACGATTGGCTGTGGCGTGGCAGATGTGTGCTCCCCTTGGAGAGCCAAATTGAAATCTTACATTGCTGCATGTGACCGAAGGAGAGGAGGGAAGGAAAAGTGATCTTCTGTATGCACAGCGAAGTGAATGCAAACCAAAACAAATGATCCAAACGAAGGATCTGTGATGCCATGGTGCATGGTGGAGTGAATGGAAAAAGAACATCACCTTCCTAACATCGAGGGTTAGGATACGTGTAGTGGACTATGGATAAGGGATTATCATATGACTGAATGGGTACAGCGATTCAAACAGATGAGCGCTTCCTTGGAAATCTGTTCAGTCTGTGGTTATAATAAGGTTGAAGGTGACTTTCAAGAAGTGAGATTAAATGTCAGTAGTTACATTCTTACATTCTTCCCCTGCCTCTGGGTTCTGACAAGCTTGGCTTTTAAAGGTATTCTTTCAATTGCTTAAGGCAGTGTAGTGTTTTGGTACCAAAAGCAAAGAAAGTAAGTAAGAGCCGAGCCCCCGTGTTTTGACTGTGCTTGTGTGTGTGTGTGTGTGTGTGTGTGTGTGTGTGTGTGTGTGTGTGTGTGTGTGTGTGTGTGTGTGTGTGTACACATGAGATGATGTCTGTGCCAGGTTGGCCATGATCACAGGACAAAGCTCCATGGCCTCTTCACTCATCAGGCCATCTCCATTAATGAGCTACTTCTCCACTTTCAGATCCACCCGTGTTTAATGTGTTAATAACGACTGGGGAAGCCGACTCTTTAAGAGCACTCTGGCTGCCGAGTCTGTGAGCCTTCTTGTCATACCAGACACAGACAGCAGTCTCAGTTCCTCCCTCCATTAAGTAGCCCACAAAGAGGTTGCTGTCGTGTCAAAGTGGCGCCCATGACACAAGCCAAGATGCACTTTGTAAAATGACTTCATAAAGATCACAAAACCAAAATGGCGGTATGTTTCAGACGATAACAAGGTAGCTACCCGCTTGCCCCCAAAGCGTTTGCATATCTCTTTCAACGTTTAATTGTGCTCCGTTTTCATTCTCGCCAGAAAGTTATGCCCCCTCCGCTCCTCCACACTCCCCTCTGAAGATAACGATGAAAAACACCCGGAAAAGGAATCGGAAAATTGGATTCTCCCGAGGCCTAATTAGGTCAGCATGTTTTGTGAACTCATTCGGAATTCTGCTTCTGTGTGAGGAATCAGAATATGATTTAGATGTAATTATTTATGCCCCCGGTTCCATCTCCTGCATACACTACACCCTGTGACGCTCTTCGGGCTGTGATTTGCTCGTTTGACATATTGCTGGACCAGCACATTGAGTGGAGTCTGGGGGTATATGTATGTCACTGTGTGTAGCATATGTAACTGTGTGTGTACAAAGCATCCTAGAAAAAGATTCACATGGAGGACCAATCTAAGTAAAAATGGGTCAGACCCTGTCATATGTTACAAGGTGTGACAAGCCACTGCTTGCATGAGAAGGAAAGAGAATGAGAGAGAGAGAGAGAGAGTAGTTTCATCAGTCTTTCCATAAGAAAACAGTATCTGTGCTAGAGAATCAAGAGCCCTTACATAAAACGTACCATGACACTATGAAAAAACTGCCGTTAACCCAGAACACAACAGCCCCCCCATCTGTCACTGAGGGCCAGTGTTGGCCAGGACCCTCGTTAGTGTAACACCAGTACTGAGCCTTCAGCGCCAACAATCTGTCCAGTTCCCAGCGTTCACGCCAAAGGCTCGTCGCTTTTCACCACGCAGAGTCCCCGCCGACTGTTGACTGCGGCAAGACGAGGAGCAGCACGACCGTGTCGGCTCAGTGGCCAGCCATCCCTTCTGGCTATGCTTACGGGATGCAGTGCCATTAATTAAATGAGAACGGCAGCTTAAGGTCCGCAGAAAGAAAAAAAAAACAAAAAAGGCGAGACTTAGCTCTGTGTCGAATGTACAGAACAGGAAGGTGTGAACACTTGGGCCAGCTGTGGCTGTGTAGTGTTGGATATTGGCATCGCTGAAGAGCCCCGCGTAATGGAGTTGGGTGCAAATGGCGCTACATTTACTATGTGTGCTGGCACTTTAGACTTCTGCGTAGGAATAGCATGAACAACCCCCCGGTCTGGGAAAGGGTTGTCATGGAAACCGTGCCCTTAAATTCTCCACGCATATAAAAACCCATGGAGGTGTGTCAGAGGGAACAAGTATAAAAAAAAAACAAAAAAACAAAAACAACAACAACAACCGGATGCTTTCCTCTTGCTCTCCGTCTGATTCTCTCACTCTGTCTCTCTCTTCCCTCCCTCCGTTTGTGACGGGCTCCTGAAGGAACAAAGGGATTTGTTTCGAAAGGCTCGGCTCGCTCGTTTGCTGCGGCCGCGCGCACGCAAATGACGGCCGCCGCACACCGTAACGTTTTGAGTGCTCGGCGCGTCGCGGGGCTACGAGGACGGAGCTGATCGGAAGCGAGGTGATACAGTGCAGTTGCGAATATAGCTGCCTGCGATAGTAAGGTGAGCGAGAGAGTGGGAGAGAGAGCAAGAGGGGAAGAGAGGAAGAGAGAGAACTGCAGTTAGCACAAGCGGAGATAGTGTCCTTTCTTTTCTCGGGAAGGATTGCATAGCAACAGTGCATCGCAAAGCCAGAGAAACAGATGCATCTGCTTGAAGAGGACCAAGGAAGATGTGTCAAAGGTAGGACTCGATTGCGTGTCGGAGGGTTGGAGTCAGGGCTTTTCTGAGTGAGCAACTTTAGGTCCACAAACCCATCTAAACCACAGATGATGGACCTCTTTGCATCGGTGATCACCAGTGGTATCAGTTATGGCGTCAGATGCTGCCGAATGCTGGAGCTTGTTGGCCAGGCCATTGAGGACACGGCTCCTATTTTGAGTGGTGGTAGGAACTAGAAGAGCTCTGGGTTAACTGAGGACAGGGTGAGGAGAGGACTCGTGTTTCCTTTCAGCTTAGGACTTTCTCAGAGCGATTTGTGGATGATCAATTATTGCCAAAGAGCAAGCGACTGAAAAATTATGTTCTGGCTATGTCATGCATGTCTGTCCAATGAGCAGGGGGTTCGGGGATCTGAACAGACTCTTATTTACATAACGAAGCATTAAAGCTCCGGGAGCTTGTGGACACGCTCGTCACTGGTTGTCCCAGCCTAATACCCCCCCCCCCTTCACAAGACTCTCCCTTCCCCCTCGATGGTGGAGAGTGATTAGACACTTGGAACGCGTTAAGCATCGGGGCTCTCAGAAGCAGCTTGAGTCTTTTTTGGGTTGGGATGTGGGTCATATGCAGTGAAGTGTGTGTGAGCTTTTCATCGCGAGCTGTTCTGCAAATGCAGATGAGAAAGCAGAAAAACAAGAAGAGCTAGCTGGGAGGAGGCTTGCAGACCAAACCTGCAACTAATACATCGATTATGATGAGGATCATTGTCTCTTTAGGAAAACAGCCGTTGTTTTCTTAGGGTGTCTATAATGAACTGTATCTAAGTCCTAAAAACAGCTAGTCTCAAGTGTATGCATTAATTATCTGTCTCTGTCATAAGAAAATCTTTCTAAACGTTGAAAAAGAAGCTGCCCTTTACTGTTTGTGAACATTTCACTCGCTATCAGATGTTTGATTGTTCCCATCAAATTACAATTTTGGAGATACGATGTTTTTTTTTTAATGCTGACATGATCATTATTGGCTTCCCCATTCACACAGTATATTTCACCCCAGACAGGAAAGAGCATTCTGTCCAGCATGCTTGCAAACACCAGCTCGTGCGTGCTTTGTGTGTGTGTTTACTGCTAAGGTCCAGCGGATGTTTCCCATGTGCGGGTCTGTACACAAGGGCTTTTGACATGCAAGCGCTGCCGCCATTATGGAGAGAGGAGTATCACCCCAGTTCATATCATATATCATGCCTTCATCTCATTAAAATAAAGACCTACTGATTGTGTGTGATCTAGGTTTGGCTGAATGCTAGCTATAGTCCATGTAAGTCTGGTGCTTATTAAGGAGTTTGCTTTCGCTCTGTCTTGCCTGGAATTATGGAAGTATGCGATATTTGGAGAAGGGATTTGCATATCAATGGAGTGGTAGCAAATAGTGACGTGGTGGTGAACAGTATTGGGGGGAACAGGCTAGTCTCCCAGCATCGCCTTTCATCGTGTATGGCGTGAGATGGGTGGCATGGTGGCCTTGGTGAACTCCTAGACAGGGAGGGTTAATCAGGTGGTATAAGTTACTTCTCAGCTATGCTGTCACTGCAGACAGCACACGATCATTTGAAATGCAGGCAGCTGAGACTATACTGGGATATAATCTTGACAGGCAGAGGAACCCCAGCCCCCCACCCCCGCCACCCCAACCCAGTCATTTTCATTTTCTTTCAAACATTTTTTTTTTTAACTGGAGGCTGTCCTGAAACCCGACATTCCTGCTGCACATGTATTGAATTTTTACGCTCTCTCCCCTCCAGCTGACATCATATCCACGGTCGAGTTCAACTCCACCGGAGAGCTCCTGGCCACGGGGGACAAAGGAGGTCGTGTGGTGGTGTTCCAGAGAGAACAGGAGGTAAGTATACAGCCCATATGCTAACACTAGCTGGGGGACCATTAAAATGGGGGGGGGGATAAAATAATTGTCTCCCTGCTGAGCACATTATTATGTGTCTATTTCAGTTTTGCCTGTCATTCATGGTGTTTATTTCTGGTTTTGCCATCTTAGAACATGACAGTGCCTTGATAGATTATACCTCACATAATTTTAGCAACTAATTTAATCACACACATTTTCGCAACTATTATAATTGCTCACAAAAGCACATAAACAATACCCCAGGGTTCTGTCTGGCTCAGTAAATGTCTGAAAGGGTAACTCCCCACATCTTTGCTGCCATCTTCTCTAAATCTGTTTTGGCGATATCTGCTAATCTCTGTCTGCAGAGAGGCGTCCCCCCCACACACACACTGAGGTTAAATCTGTTCCCATTAAGGTGTCCACTTCGTCTGATCTCACCCTATTGACTCAGATGTTTCCTGAAGAGAGATCGGACCCTGAGGGTATTCATGGTTCGATCTGTATCAAGATATTCTGGGCCCGTGGACAACCTTCATGTCTTAGGATCATGCCCCCTCTTCAGAAACAAAGGAGGGTGGGGGTGTATCCACACATTAAAAATCAATGATATTCCACCGCCATTGCAGTGGGAATGTCTGAGGTCTGAGACCTTTTTTAGCTACAAAACAAGAAGGGTATGAGAAAGTGAAAGACACAATATGAGACTACTATTTCAACTCTCCAAAATACAGCCTACATACTGCCCATATGAAGAGCATATCGTCATATTTTATGCTAGACAAAGTTCCCTTCTTATTTATCATCTTGTTTCATTCTGATTTATTTTATAACCTTGTTTACCCTGATCATCAACATGATGCACAAATTATTATTTGGTTAAACTTAACATTAATGTCCAATTCTTCTCATGGTGTGTTTGAAAATCTTGCCCTGTGGTCAGAGTAAGAACCAGCCCCACCGACGAGGGGAGTACAATGTTTACAGCACCTTTCAGAGCCACGAGCCTGAGTTCGACTACCTGAAAAGCCTGGAAATTGAGGAGAAGATCAACAAGATCCGCTGGCTGCCTCAGCAAAATGCTGCCTACTTCCTCCTCTCCACCAATGGCAAGCCAGATACTTTTATTCTCAACCAATGCTAGATCAAACCTAGAGCTAGACTTTTCATTTATAAAAATCCCGAAAAGTCCATAATTTATGAAGTGTAAATAATTATTCAAGGTGTCTCCCTGAGAAGGAGAATAGAATAGGACAAAATAGAATAATTCAGTATCGTAGATGGAAATTTTACAAAGCAGGATTTTTCTCTTTGCCAGATAAGTCAAGCCTTACTAAGAGTCAAAGAGAGAAAGTTAGACAGTTTTCAATTTGGCCTTATATTACTTGATTTATTATATACAGAAATATATATCCACTGGATACTGGATACCCCATGGTTTTCACATGATCATATTATCACACAGTATGACCTACTGATATCTATAAAAAACTAACAAAACCATACATGTGTGACCATTGTAATGTTTTGCTTCGATAACAACATCATGTGAATCAGGAAGTTATGTGGATCATAGTATAGCAATACTTTGAACATAAAATAATATTCTACTTGACTTTTTACAGCATAACAAAAGAATAAACAGTGACAGTGAACACCTGTTTTACCCTCTACATTTACATTTACATTTACAGCATTTAGCAGACGCTCTTATCCAGAGCGACTTAGAAAAGTGCTTTGTCATTTACTCATAGAATATATCCAAGTACAGTACAGTAGGTTAGAATTAAACATAGCAATGAACTAGAATACTGTAGAATACAGGGATGAATGCTGATACCTATAAGTGCAAAATACATAAGGTCTATCTTAAACAATGATAAGTGCTATAAACAATAAGTGCTGGAGTTTGTTAAACAACATAAACAATGCCTTACAATAAGTACAAAATTAGTCAGTCAAGATGGGAGCAGTGTCAGTTGTCCTTTAAATATTCCTTTAAGTAGATGGGTCTTTAGTCTGCGTTTGAAGACTTTAAGGGACTCTGCTGTCCTGCTCAGCAAGTGGGAGTTCATTCCACCATCTTGGAGCCAGGACAGAAAATAGTCTCGATGCTTGTCGTCCATGAGACCCGAAGCAAGGTATTTCAAGCCGAGCCGTACTTGAGGTTCGAAGTACTCAAGGTACGGATCGGGCTTTGACCATTGACCTTGTATGAAGGGGCTGGTCCATTTTTGGCTTTGTAGGCAAGCATCAAGGTTTTAAATCTGATGCGTGCAGCTACAGGGAGCGCAGCAGCGGAGTAACGTGTGAATTTTGGAAGATTGAAGACCAGTCATGCTGCTGCATTCTGGACAAGTTGTAGAGGTTTGATGGCTCTTAGAGGAAGACCAGCGAGTTGCAGTAGTCTAGCGAGTTGCAGTAGTCTAGCTTAGAGATCAGAAGAGATTGCACAAGCACCTGGGTAGCTTCCTGAGAAAGAAAGGGTTGAATCCTTCGTATGTTACAAAGGAGGAATCTGCAAGACCGGGTTAGATTAGAAACATGAGTTGAGAACGACAACTGGTTGTCCAAAGTTACGCCCAGGCTACGGGCAGCTTCAGATCCTAATACCAGGGAGTTCTCAAAGGAGGTCCTGGTAAGGGTTGGCAGTACCTAGGATGACCAGAAGTTCGGTTTTACTGGGGTTGAGCTTCAAGTGGTGGGCTGTCATCCATGACACGATGTCAGTCAAGCATGCCGAGATACGTCTGGAGACCTGCGTGTCAGAGGGTGGAAAAGAAAGAAATAATTGAGTGTCATTGGCATAGCAGTGGTAGGAGAAACCATGAGAAGATATTACATCACCAAGAGAACGAGTATACAAAGAGAAGAGAAGGGGGCCCAATACTGAGCCTAGTGGAACACCAGTGGAGAGTCTACAGGGTTTGGATGTGGATCCTCCTCATGTCACCTGATAGGACCGTCCATATAGATAGGTCTGAAACCATCTCCAAGCAGAGCCAGTCACACCAAACCTGGAAAGAACAGAGAGAAGAATGTTGTGGTTCACTGTGTCAAAGGCTGCTGAAAGGTCTAGAAGAATAAAAATGACTGTAAAAATGACTGTCAGCTTTAGCGGCATGAATTTTCTCAGTCACTGCTATGAGGGCCATTTCTGTAGAATGTGCCGGTTTGTAGCCAGACTGATTGGGACCATGCAGCTGGTTCTGGGTGAGAAAAAGGGACAATTGATTATAAACTGCTCATTCAAGGGCTTTTGAGAGGAAAGAGAGAAGTGATACTGATCTGTAGTTGGTAACGCTGGAGCTTTCAAGTGTGGCCTTCTTGAGGATTGGTACCACCCTGGTGGTTTTGAATACAGTAGGCACATATCCAGAAGATAAGAAGTTGTTGATGATATCAGAGATGAAAGGAAGCAGATCTCTTGCGATTGTCTGGAACAGAGCAGAAGGAATTGGATCCAGCAGACATGGAAGTCAACTCTACCCACTCCTCCTCGTCCTATCGGCTAGGCTAGATGAAAAAAAAAAAGAAAGAAAAAGAAAAACAAAACACAAAAGTAAAGCACATTTATGGATTTTTTATAAATATTTGCATGTTTAATACCCACCTACACTTCAGGCTCTATTTGCTGTGCCTTGTCATCTAGATAGATAAAGGGATTCCAGGTGTCTAAAAATGTACTAGAGTACGATGTCTGATCTTCTCCATATGTACTTTGAACTTAAATTTCTGAACACAAATTATACATGCTATTATACAAAACTGGTTAAAACCAATAAATAAAAAACATCCAGTATCAAACATCTCTGGGCTGATCGGCTACATTTGGGGTAAATGTAAAATTGTGTAAACTAGATTTTGTATTCCTTATAACCCTTTATATGTTGGGTCGGTTGCACTACAGCAGTGAAATGCAGAATTGTTCAGCTCCCCTGGCCTGTTGCTGAGACTGAAACCCACTGGAATAGTTGATTACTATACCCCTATCCCCCTCGAGACCTGATTGGCACGCCTTTGCAGATGATCATCAGACTCTCTGTGATACAGTGATACATACTCTCATACTCAAATACTGAGTAATGCAGGGCAAAGTGGAACCTGGGAATGAAATGTAATTGATGTCTTTCAGTTAGCGACTCTTGTATTCCTCAGTCCACCAACCTGCTAAGCTGCGATTGGCGTTGGCTTCCTTTTCAGGTTAATTAGCCCAGGAAAGGTGCCAAGAGGCCAGCAGGAAAGCACTGTTCTGTCTTTGGTCACATTGCAGCAGTGATGAAGGCCAGGCAACAGGAAGCTTTCATCAGGTTAATTGAGAGATACTGATCTTTGCTGACATATCTCCTGTCCATTTGCCTCATGTCGTCTTCGTTCATGCTCTCCTCCACCGGCCCTTCTCTAGCAAGTCAGCAAACTGTTTGCTCTGCCCTCGGCCCTCTCGGTTGCTTTGTTGCCTTGCATTTGACCTTTTGAATTGTGGTTCACACTCCACCCCCCCCCCCCCCCCCCCACCTCACCTCCACGCTCTGCCCACAGACAAAACCGTCAAGCTGTGGAAGATCAGCGAGAGGGACAAGAGGCCAGAGGGCTACAACCTAAAGGATGAGGACGGCAGGGTGAGGGACCCCTCCACCATCACGGCCCTGAGGGTAAGCTCGATTGGTACGGTGGCGATACTGGAGCTGGAGCTGGTTGGGTGGGGCATGAAGGCTTAAATCTTTGACTTAAATCATTGGCATAAGATGGGGTCCAAACATCGCTGCTAGCCTGGCAGCTATTCCTTGAACTCACAGTGACACAAGGCGGTTTCTGGGGGATTCCTGCGGCCGAGGGGGTGGGGGGTGGATTACGGAAGTAGAGCAGTTTCATGGCTTGCCAAATGCAGGTTGGGGGTGGAGGTTTGTGGGGATGGGAGGAGTTGGTTGAGGTCTCAGAGGGTCTTCAGAGGAAAGAGCGGAAAGACCCATGCTTATGGTTCAGGTCTGCTGAAGACCAGAACAGAAATAGGCCATCTGTCAGTGTGGACCCAGAGGAGGAGGGTCAAAGAAGGGTCGACTCTAAATGCCAAAACCTGCCTGCCCAACCCCACCCCCACGTATACAATCACACTGGGAATATGGAATGTGTCCAGGAGTGACCTGATGGTCCGTCTGAGGGAAGCTGATAAATGTCACATGTTAATGCTGTTGACAGATCTTAATGCTGCATTAATACTAATTAAAGGGACAGTTCAATTAAACAATTCAAATGTGGCACACATTTTAACACCAGCTAGCAATCAGCATTGGCTTTTTGAATATCACTTTTGCATTCTTACAATCTTGGATTCTCAAATAGGCCCTTACATAACGTGCAACCTCAGGAATCAGCAGGAATCGCATTATGCTGAGAGTCGGAATTCTGAGGCGCCCAAGACAGGCTGAAGTGAGGAGAAACAATACAACACCTGGCATGCCTCCCCTCCTCTCGTCTCGTCTCGTCTCGTCTCACTGTTGTGTGCCCTTTCAAAGAGTTGCACAGTGAAAGGCATTGACAAGTTTGGTGACTGGGAGCAGGATGAACTGTGTAGTTTGTCGCGTAGTGGTGGTGGTACCGAGGTCCCTGACTGCCTCTTTTTAATGCCCAGTTTAACATCTCTTTTAATGGAACATATGACTTGACCTATGTGGTCATGTTTTTATGAACCAGTTTCAAAGTCCAATAGGAAGACTTTGACCAAATCACAGACTATAAACTCTGGTACAAGCCTAAATTTAAAATAGAATTTAAATCTTAATCTAGGAATTACAAACTCATGGATTATGATTGACCTGACAGATCACCTGGGGATTTACTAAACAGATCTGTGCATCAGATTGGTGGTGCCCTCATGCCCATCCTAGAGACCTTTGTGTCTTTACTGAGGAACTAAGACGCAAGCAACAGTTGAGCCCTCCAGTGACAGGCAACTAGAAGAAAAAATGCAGCAAAATGAACCTCCGTCCGTGCCCAAGAAATGTGATTTGTGGGTAATGTTTTAGTCACTTCTTTGTGATTTCAAGGTAATAGTTTAGTCACTTCTAATGTGACAGTGTGTGGTTTTGCTAGTAGGGGCTTGTGTTACACTTCTGTACTGGAGGATAATTGCATCACAGTGCTGTAGCATGGTGTTAACAGTCGGCTGGTCTTTAGCATCAGATAATCTTCAGACATTCTCCCTCCAGCAGGCATGAATTTACACCTTTTTTTTGCTTTTTTTTTTTGCCAACAATCGCTCTCCTGGCTCCCTCCTTCGCGCCCTCCCTCCGTGCCTCTGTAGTACGGCAGCCCCTCTTTCACTCAGACAGCTACTGTAATGTGGCCAGCGCAGTGATCCCCCTTGTCCATCACCTGTTCCTTAACTAACACTGCAGCCCACTGGAGACAGGGCAGATTATACTGGAGTAGCTGGAATCCCATCCCCAAGTGCAAGGTGGATGTGTGTGTTGTTTTAAGGGACCAAGAGCATTTATCACAGCACAACCCGAGTGAGGTGTGGGTTAAAGGGGGTAAGGATGAGGCAGAACAGGGGATTCTGAGTGGGTGGCCACACGCTACATCTGTTGCTGACCATACAACAGTTCGGCACGGCATGCGATAGTGTTTGCTGGCTTTCTTCCTGTTCTGACTCGCTAAATAAAAGGGAATTCACCCTGCAGAAATGTTTTGCACGAGGAGGAGAGGGAATCACTCAACAACTGTAGAGCCTAGAAACCTTTAGGAAGATGGGCAAGAACAATGCGGGGCAAGAACAATGTGATTGTGTGGGGTAAAGAACAAAAACTGAAGATTGTTCCAAAATTCAGAACAGGGAAATGGACACGAATGTATGCCTACACCCACACAGACACACAGACACACACAACTAAATCATCTGAGATTTTGCATACACACCTGCTGTGATGACAGCAAAACTTAATATGAATCATAGCATTATATTGTATTATAATTCACTAATACATTGTAGCAGTTTTATAAGCTTTGCAGCCCCAGTATTTAAACACTAGTAGCAGAGATATTAATAATGCATGGTATGTACTGTGCCCACATAACTACCCCCCCCCCCACCACCACCACTCATTAGTGGCTGAATATCACAGCAATTGAAATTAATTAAAGCTTGATTCCCAGATAATAGCCCCAATCAGCACAGACTGCTCGTCAACTTAATTCATGTACTGATTTTGTTAGAAGCAGCATCGTTATACACGGTCAAATAATCAACCCTCTTAATAGACTAAACAAATTGCTGTCATCAAAAAAATATTACTGTAGTCTTAAATATCTTGTTTCACTCCTGTCTGGAGTGATCACCTTACATTTTATATCAATTAATACCTCATTAGGAATGAACTAATAGGAGTTCAGGGTTATTTCTATTGTTTTAGTCTTTTACATACATTATCTCACAAAGCATGAGGGGAAACATGGGCACATTTATTCCGGATAAACTGGAGTGGTTCTAAATCCCTGCGCCCAAATAAAAGTCCCCATGTGTGCAGTGATAATGACCTGCCTCAGCAGTGCCCCCGCTCCCCCCACTCCTCCAATCAATCTAAAAAGCCAGGCGCAACTGCGGAGCCGAGGACCATCATTAGAGAGGGGCTTCTCCCCATAAAGCGGGTGGATTGGGGAGGGGCAGACGCAGCCCAACCCCAATGCAGCGGCGCACCCCTGCGGTGTGACGCACGGAGGAGCCGCGCTCTTTAGATTAGTTGTCATTAAAGGGCTGGCCTTACCACAAAGGAACCGTGATGCCTATTAGAGACCCTCACGGTGGGGGTCCACAGCACACAATGATGCTTGGTCAGGTTGTGTAGCTCTCAAGGCTTCAACGGTACCACTCTGTACGCTGGCTGGACTGACTAGTAATTGGGGCAAAGAGTGCTTGAAAAAGCTCCTATTATGTGCTCTTTCCGTAATCAGCTCTCTTATTATTAATCAGTGGCACTTCGGGTTCATCCACTATATAACTGTACAAAACTAAGGCTTTGACTATTAATATGTAAGTGTTATTTATTATATTAACATACAAGTGATAATAAGCAAAAATATCTTATGTATTATGATGTATTATATATGTATTATTTCTCTATTTACAAATTGTGATCTCATATACAATATTTCTAGACACTTAAGATTACTTAAACTTAGTTCATCAAATGAAATGAAGTAAATAAATGAGTAAAATTACCTGCTAGTGCAATAATAATTTCACTTGGCAAGACACTTAAAATAAATGTTTAGACATAAATTGAATATGATTCAAAGGTTGAAATGACGACTTTATTTTACATTAGATATACTGCCTACATTCAAGCTGTTTTTGCAAGAACCATTGCTTCTTAATCCTTGATACCCTTTATTTGTCATCTCTACAAGGTGCCGGTGTTGAGGCCCATGGACCTGATGGTGGAGGCCACACCTCGCCGAGTATTCTCCAATGCGCACACCTACCACATCAACTCAATCTCAGTCAACAGTGACTATGAGACATACATGTCCACAGATGACTTGAGAATCAACCTGTGGAACCTGGAGATCACCAACAGAAGCTTCAGTATCTTTGTACCAAGACTGATCTATGCTGATACATGTTTCTTTTAATGGAGAGATTGATGCCTTAGAAAAAGAGTGTATCTATGTAATTAGATATCAGTCACTTTTAATATGTAATTTGACTCCAGGAATTTAAAATGTTAAAGCCCGTTTTGCTCTTAAGAATACCACCAACCACCAGCTCATGTTGCCTTATAATGCTCAAGCTTATCTTCAGTGGCAAACTTCACACTGGTGCATTGCCCGTTATCAAGCATTCTCCACTAATGTGCAGCCTTCCCAGAGGTCAGTGTGGTTCACCCATGACAGGCATGTCTCCCCATTGATCACCAGTCTAAAGACCTTTGCAGAGTGATGAGAAGCTGCCTTTGACAGCCTAATTGGACGATGACGACTGGGGTCGGATGCTCATGGTGCATGGAGACCCCCCCAAGCCTCCTGTTTACCATGCTTGGCTTGCAATATCTGCCAGAAGCAGGCCATAATCTTTTGAACCTTTGCCCCATCATGACAGAGAGCAAGGTTTTGCTATAGCTCAAGAGATAGGCCTTTTCCCCTTTAAGCCTACAGTGGAAGTGTACCGTGGACTCTCTTGAGGAATAGTTGATATGGAAAGGGTTTCCTCACAGAATGTACAATTTTCATGCAGCAAGCTGGAGTTGTTTCTAGAATGCTCTCAGTATACCTGGAATGCATGGTCACAGTCATGTGACATGCCTTTCAAATCATGTGTGTTGAATATCACAATTGCATATTATAGCCCTGCTTACTATAAATGAACCTAAAAGATTGATTAAATTATGACAGGTGTAAGTGAAAGTACAGGGGTAAAAAAGGTGCACATCTCCAATTGGAATCCACGTCACACAAAGCATTAATTGATATACACCCCATTTTGTCATTTAACATACTTTGACCTTGCATCAGGATACATGTGGTTCCTTTACCATAATGTTGCAGATATTGTAGACATTAAGCCAGCCAATATGGAAGAGCTGACTGAAGTGATCACAGCAGCAGAGTTTCACCCCAACCACTGCAACACATTCGTCTACAGCAGCAGTAAGGGCTCCCTACGGCTGTGTGACATGCGCGCAGCGGCACTCTGTGACAACCACTCCAAATGTAAGTTTATTCAACATTTTGCACATAAAGAAACTGAAAGCTACCATGTTTCTCCAAAGCGCAAAGCTCACTGTGAACAGAAGCTGCTCATGATGCTTATTCTAAAGAGTAAGGATGCTGTGGTTTGTTTTGCAGTCTTTGAGGAGCCAGAGGACCCCAATAATCGCTCCTTCTTCTCAGAGATCATCTCCTCCATCTCAGATGTCAAGTTCAGCCACAGTGGTCGCTACCTAATGACCCGTGACTACCTCACCGTAAAGGTGTGGGACCTCAATATGGAGAGCAAACCTCTGGAAACTTACCAGGTAATTGGATACTTGCTCAATTAAGATTGAAACTGAGGCACTGCTCCTCCTCACCCTTTAACTGCAATGTCATGAGTGTGCAGTTGTTATACACCTACATCACTACACTGGCACAAGAGCTAGATACCCTAAAAGCCTTTGTAAAAACCTTCCTATTAAAAAGAAAACAATTCAGTTTAAAGAGAGAGGGTACTTCATGCTCAGTTTATTGTGTCAAGATATATTACACACAAGTGGCACACAAGACTGTTCACAGCAAAGGGAACAAGGCATAGTTTGCTATTCCACAGAAGTTGGAACCATTTCTCAGCAGCCTCATATAACCCTTCTCTCCCCATCCAGTACCCCAACTAAGGGAAAAGGGGGAGTGAAATCCACATGATTATTGCACTACCACTACATCACATGTCATCTTAAGAAGGCAACCAAACCTGTTCTTTATGATCCAGTAGTCAACACCATTCTCTGACCCATATCCCACAAGTAGCACATCAAGGGTAACTTTAGACATGCCACACTGTGGGTCATCATAAATTCCTAGTGAGGAAAAGTTAGTAGAGTGTTACACTGAGTTACTTTAGCTTTAAGCTTGCTCAGCTTAGTTTACTGAAAAGGACAAGATGAGGAAACCCCTGTTCTACAGTGCTTAGGCCAGATATCACCATAGGAAACTTGTATTCAAAAGTGGGATGGCTTTGTCCATAGAGAACATTCATTTCTCATTTTCTACCTACAGAGGGGCATTACATTAGTAAAGCCCTCTGATTTCAGGAACTTTGAGGTAAATACTGCTTTAACTCAGGTGTGAAAGCATGCATTTCTGAGTTAGAGCTACTGCACCACTCAATACAACTTCATGAATGTTCAGGGCAAAAAAAAAAAAAAAAAAAAAAAAAAAAAAAAATCAGAAGTAGAGAAGTCAAAGCATTACCTGTTTTGTAGAACATAAAACTGATATTGCTAGCATCAATGGTCACTGTGATTGGGCCAAAGGAGGCTAAAGCCTTTTTCAAGACTTCCTCATCTCCAGAGGGCAGCCTGCCATGACCCTGTATCATTATTACATTCTCATCTGGGTCATGTAAGCAGTCCTGGTTAGCCTTGAAAAATAAGTTATGTAGTCACATTAAAACACCACACAAGTGTACAGGGCAATTGGTTTCAACAGCTCAAGTATCAGATTACTACCATCTCAGTTGACAAGCCAAAATGCATGTGCCCACCTTCGCCCGATACGGGTAGTTGGCTTCCGAGTTAATTCCGCGGCTTTGGACGTAGTTATAAGCGTTTCCCATCCATGCGCCATCACATCCATAGGTGATGTTAGTAGAGCAGTCTACCAGGTTTTGTACGCTCAGAGACAGCAGTACACCAGTGGTCTTTGCCACTTGAGCCTCAATAGCTCCAACAACACTAAAAGCCCAACTTGAGCTGCAAGCACCCTAACAAAAGAAGCAAGAGTTCTTTTAAAAAGTATGGCTTTAAAAGCCACGATCAAGAGGTGCCTTTCCAGCAACAGATTACCTGGTCCTTTACAGGAGTGACAAAGCCCAGGGCCCTGTAGTCCAGGCTGTCCGGAGCAGGACCAAGCCGGGGTACTTTTATGGGACTTGGGCTCAACTTCGCATTCAGGATGCCAATGTATTCACTCAAAGTCTATGGAGAGGAAACAACTCCCCAGTTAGAAGGGGGGGGGGAAATAAAAAATAAATAAAAAAATAAGAAATAAAAACACACCCCTCACAAGCTATATTAGTGCAGAGCAGAAGTTTAGATAGGAAAGTGCCACTACACACCGCAGCACCAAATTTATTCACAGCCATTGTGAAATTGCTGCGCCCCAATAGGAAGACCTTGTTACAGTCAATAATTGCATTCAAGTTTTGAGTCCAGATCGCCCTTCGCTTGCCATCAGTGGCTGGCTATAAGGGAACAGAGATTTCAGTTAGGATACAAACAGAGATCAAAATGGAAACCCACTCACAAGCCACTGAATACTCATAAGCAATCATAAGTGAAAACTTACCCCAAACTCCCGCTTGTATTGCTGCTTCCAGTCCCGCCATCTCTGCAAAGTACCCCACTCAATACAAAACACTAAGGCAAGACAATAAACTGCCACAGTAAAACCCAACAGCGCTCTCATGGTGTGACAAAGAAGCAGTCAGAACCATTGAGAAATAACTGCGTAAGTGTTGCTTAGCCACTGCAGCCCTTTAACACTGCAGCCTTACTTGCTAACAGGTGTTGGACATTCTTCATCTGATTGAGGGGAGCCAGGTGACATGCATTATGTTATCTGCTGGGGTGCAGGTGAGCACACTGAATTAAAAAAAAAAAGGTGTACGCTCCAAAGCCTTACCAAATGTAGATTCTTCTTCACATTAACTTTTGATCCTGACTGTTTATATTTATGTTGTTAAGCAGCCCATACCTGACAGCAGTTTGAAGAAACATCAACCATGAAATAGCTTGGGTGTGCACACATTTACAAAGTCATATGTGTGAGACAGATCATTATTGAAACAAAATGGAAGCAATAGTGAAAAGAACATTCAAGCATTCACATTTAGAAATAACCCAGATCTGACTGGGAAAAATAGATTTTTCTGCTAATAGTAATGTCTTTTTCATTAAGACCCAGCTGTAAAATGTGTACTAAAAGCAGATACAGTAATAGCACCTTTTCCTACTCCAGGTCCATGACTACCTGAGAAGTAAGATGTGCTCTCTCTACGAGAACGACTGCATCTTTGACAAGTTTGAATGTGTCTGGAATGGGACTGACAGGTATTTATTTTCTGTATTGTAAAATATGTAGGTAGAGCTAAAAAGCTACATAGAACAGAACAGTCACAGTAATACACAAGGTTAAATGTTCAATCTGGACAAAGAAACCTATTAAACTTCTGTTGTTTTCTTAAAGAAGTGCACATAGTGCAACCTCATTTGAATGATCCCATTGTTTTGTATGCTCTTTAATTATATATATTTCTGTAGGGCTCTAACATTTCAGCATATAACATGATTCTAACCCCCGCCCCATAGTGTCCTCATGACGGGCTCCTACAATAACTTCTTCCGCATGTTTGATCGTAACACTAAACGTGACGTGACACTGGAGGCGTCGCGGGAAAACAGCAAACCTCGAGCCATCCTCAAGCCGCGCAAGGTGTGCATGGGTGGCAAGCGTCGTAAAGATGAGATCAGCGTGGACAGCTTGGACTTCAGTAAGAAGATTCTCCACACAGCCTGGCACCCATCCGAGAACATAATTGCTGTGGCCGCCACCAACAACCTCTATATATTCCAGGACAAAGTCAACTAGCATGCAGCTCTGAGGTGCTTCATCATCCCAGACAGACTGGCACCACTCGTCAATGGGAACTGGTAGATTTAAGGACTTATGGGCAGTGACTCCTGCTTTCGGGGAGCAACGTTTGATTGAGCATTTCTGGCCTCACAGCAGATTGTAACCACTGCTATGAATCCCATGTACTGTACATTTCAGGTTACTACAAAACCCTGAAGAATGCTAGTGGCTGTTGCCTGTTCCTTTTGATTTAGTTCTCCCTTTCTCCAAGTCTCCCTTTGCTGTAGATTTTAATTTGGTATGCACAGCAATACAGTGGAGATATTTCTGCATTTCATTGCAATGTAGAGTGTTTTTTTGTTTTTTTAAATCATCTGAGCCCAAATACTCCAACCGGTTCTTTTTTGGCAGGACTAAAGGTTATCTGATGGAAGGCTGGATGCCAGACTGCCTTGGCCTTTAGGTGCCCATCAACCATACCCTGATCCCCTTTTATTTATTCCCCATTTTAGTTCACGAAGGTGCATGCATCATTTCAACAGTCTGGGTTGGAAGGTGCACCAGGGAACTGTTTTAAGATGGAAGAAAAACAATGTAGCACTGTACTGCTTTTGTTCTAATTTTCTAAGGAAACTTTAAAAAGTGTAATAAAAAAAACAAGAGGAACCAATTTTTATTTTCTGTGTCATGGTTTCATGAGTGCTTCTGTTTAAGATAACCACCCCCTTCCAACCAAGAGCCTGAAAAGAAAAAGAAAAGGGGGGCCTGAGGTTGCATTTATTTCCAGTCAATGTGTACAGAAACATGTCAAAATCCAAACACTAAGAAACATTCAACCTCCGCTTCATGTACATAATCAGTACACGACTTCCTAAAATGATTGCTGCATTGGCCTGCACAGTACCGTCGCCGTCGGCATGACAGCAGCCTACTAAAAATACATAACCTGGGTCAAACAGAGGAGGCCGCGGTACCACTGGTGATGCATCTACAGGCGCGCTCGTTTGACCCAGCCTCACAGCCACAGTTCACAGACCGATGTTCACACGTGTTCTTGCGCTGGTCCGTGACCCTTCGGCCTTCAGTTTGACGCGGTTTGAATAAATACACAGGTATTCTGTGGTAGCCGAGAGTCGTGGCAAATACTGTACTGGAAGGCGGAGTCCAGGACAGACTCATGCTCAGTTCGCAGGGGCATGGGGTGGTGCGTCACTTGGTGGAGCGCCGCGTTGGCTCCGATGCCGTTGGGGGAGGTGGGGGTCCTCGGCGGTCCAGATCCTCAATGTAGAACATGGTGAGCTTTCGGCGCTCTTCGGGCACGCACTCAAGGACCAGGTAACGTTTGTCATTCTGTAGGATCTTCTCAATGTCCCTCAAATGCTGGTCTGACTCCTGGATCAGCTTTCGGGATCTAATCCAGAAGGGATCAAGAGGTGGAAAGGGTTGTGTTGGCTATGAGTTTTCCATCACAGTTCTGCTAAGAGTCCTATTCATACATGAGGATAAAAGGACTCCTATTGTGATCTTGTCATCCACTATAAGAACTGGATGCATTTTACAATGGATGCATCCCAAATACAGACCACAAAAAACTAAAAAACAGATGGTAGTCATACTGTGTAAACAAACATTCTCTTACCTGTATGTGATAAACTTTGTCTCTTTCAGGAGAGTTCTAAAATCAGCTTTGGCTGTGATGTACTTGTCCTTTATATAATCCTCAAATTCCCTCTGTCTTTTCTATGAAGAAAGAGAGAAAAAAAAATTCAGCATACAAAATTAGCATACCTTTGAAATAGAGGGGAAAAAAAAAAGGATTGTTCACACTATAGGCATACACCAGGTGCACTCACTCGATCACTACTGGAGAACTTGATGCACCGAGGGTCATCTTTAATGATCTTCTTCACCTCCTTCCATGTTGTGGTGAGAGTGATCTGCCAGAGAAGGAATAAGGACCGATCAGTATCTCAGAGTCTCCACGCTCCCGTTCATCAGTCAGAACTTCAGGGGAAGACACAATTGCAGAAACAGTGGTTGAAGGAGGAGTACTCAAGGCAGAGAAGGGAAACCACACCATGAACACACACACACAGTCAACTAAATGAACGTTCTTCCGACAAGCAGAATAGCCTTGTGATACAAGTGCTGAAGGGTTTGACATTATCCCTCTCACCATGGTCGTCTCATCCAGCAGCTGCCTGAACTGTTCTTTTTTTCTTTTGGTGAGCGCCTCTACATGTTCCTCGAACAACTTCTCCTTCTCGTGACGTTCCAGCAGCGAAGCTGACTCCCAGCGATGGTCCTTCCGCAGGTTGCGCCTTGTGTCTGCCCAGGAGGCATCGGTGGACCTCACCTGTAAGTGTATGAAGGAGTAGATAAAAAGGTCAAAACCTCCTCCCACACTAAAGACTGGGACAGGGAACTAAGTAATATGCAACTTCTAAACCACAAATGGCCCACATTGCACTAAACAGATTCCCAACATGTTCGGCAGCCCACTGACCATATCGGACATGAGGGCTTTGAAGTGCTGGATGGCCTCCTCGCGTTTGTGCTGCTCCCTCTCTCGGTCGATCTCCTTGGTCTGCTCAGAGCGTGCCCTCTGCACCTCACGCTCCCTCTCCCGCAGGCTGGCCTCGATGCGGGCCTGCCGCTCCAGCTCCTTCTCCTTCTCGGTGTCCACGTTCTGTTGCACAGACAGCAGTCATGATGCCAGGGGCGGGGAGGAGGAATCGTGGATCCAAACCACGAATGGTTGGGTGCTTGGGCCATATGTTCTTACTTTAGCCTGCTTCTCCGCATACTGCCTGTAGAGCTCCTCTCTGGCAGCCGAGCTCTCTACCGCTTTGTAGCGTTGGTCCGTCTCCAGCTTGTCCTTCACTTTGCTCCAGCGCTGCTGGATGTCCACGTGGTGGTCGGACAGCAGGTCAAAGAAATCTTGCTTCACCTGAATAGAGAGGGAGAGTGGGGTCAAGAATGCAGCATCAAAGCCTATACTTGTTGAAATCAACCATGCAGTACCGTGGAGAAGTCCTGAAGTGCTACGTTCAGACTGAAGGTCTAGAGAGGGCATGCCAACATCTAGCTTCAACTCCCGGTTAGCGCTCACCTTTTCTCCTTTGTTTTTGGAGTCTTCCTTCTCCTTCTTCCTGAAGGCGGTCATGAACTCTGTGAACAAAGCCTCTCTGTCCTTCATCTTCTCGATGTTCTTAAAGCGAGGGTCCTTTGCATGCTTAGAGGCGAACTCACTGAATGTGGTCCTGGAGAAGAAAATGGGCAAAAATGTGTTAACTTAAACCTGATTGTTGATCACAGGTTCTAGTATTTTCAAAACGACACAAGCCCACACAGAAACAGGCTGAAGAGTTAATGCTACATAAAAAGCTACAGGTAACTAGTAATTACAGTTAAAAGGTTCACCTGTCTGCCAAGCTAAATCAATATAAATATATTCCTTGCTAATCCGAATTAAAATCAGTGATGGTCAAACACTGTTCAATTATTGCACAAACCTCATTTTACTGTTGCCACAAGTATAAAACAGCAGTGCAGCACTAAAGCAACATTTGTTTGTGTTAGTGTAACTTTTGTTCCAGAAAAGGCAGAAATGGCATTAGGAACACACAAGACACAAAGCAAGAAACAAAAACTGCCACCAACCGGATGTTAAGCCTGGTGTCCTCCATCATCTTCTTAAAGTCATCTTTAGCCTGCATGAGCTTGTTTTTCTTCTCCTTCCTCTCCTCTTCGGCACGCGTCTTCACGTATTGGTCAAACACCTGTGTGAACACATGGCAAGTTGCTCGTGAATCTGATATACGTCGGGCTGCTTTAAAGACTTCTGCCGTTTCGATTTCTCCCTTCAACACTAACTGGAAGTGCTGGCCTACCTGCTTCCTCTCTTTGGGATTGAGTAGCAAGTATCGCGGGTCAAACACAATTTTGTGCAGCTCCTTTTCCCATGTGGAAAAGGCTGAAACCTGCCGGGATAGAACAGGATCGTGGCGTTAGTGGCGGCCAGCTTCTTGTTTGTCATACGAGAACCAACTGGCTGCAGAAGAACTACGTCAGGGTCACAACCACTCAGTCTGGTCAGTTACACATATCCATCTGCTTCTGTGCATTTATTGCCTTAAAAGACAGAGAACAAATTGAAATTTAAGGAAAAGCCAGAAAAGCTGGAGGAATGGAATCCAGTTCTGAGTGTGGCGTGTGAAACGACAATCACTAGCAGGTTTTACAGCTAGTGAGAGCATGCCTGGTTGAGCAGATTTTGTCCCAACTTTGCTATGGATTAAAGCACGACTCATTGACCTGGAACTACAATTAGCCTGCTTTGTTGGACAAAAACTCCTCAGGCTACCTCACAGGCAACTTTAATACCTAAAATTTGCAACAGTTTACAAGTTTAATGCTAGATGAGATCAGAAGATGAATACAGGACATTCTGCAGTGCTTAAACACGTCTGAATGTCTACACTATTTCAATGAAAATGACCACAAGAAGTCCTGCAACCAGTGGTAAAACATGACAATGACAAGTGTGACAAAAGAATTTCAGATTCTCAATGCACAAATTACAGCATTCAATGAGCAAAGATAGTGAAAAGCATGAAGGAAATAGTTTAAAAACCATTTCACGTAATAATAAATTTAAATATACACAGTAACATTACTACAGGTATTGGTATATAACTGTTTAAATTTCAGTGTCATCAATATAGTGTGAGAATACCACATAGAAAAACAGTGTTAAAAAACCTGTAGTGGTATTTGCAGAAATAAAAAGGTCAGAATTTACAAGTGCATGCCTAGGTTTTTTTCTCTCTTATACTTAATGTAACAAGAGTGACAGGCTTAATTCAGGCTTAAGGCCTGTCTAGAACAGCGCATCTAACACACATTCACTCAAAATAAGAGAGCCAGACAGGAGAATGAACACTGGCAACAGTAAAAAAAGCAGCAACAGTATACTAGACAGACAGAGAGAGGGGGCACAAGAGGAGAACAAACTGAAGATTGTACCTTGGTGGGCTTCCATTCAGATTTATGTGTGTAACATTACAGAGCTGGTTAGAGTATTGCGTTGAAGTGTTTTACCCCTCTCTCCAGCAGCATGTCCCTGAACTGATTCAGGCGGGCCTCCAGGGGGACCACCGCCCGATCCCGAGCCGCCTTCAGCTCGGCCTCCACGGCCGCCTCTTTCTCGGCATCGGTCTCCTTCACCTCATCCTTCCTGTGAGGAGGGGAAAAGGTGATGTGAAAAGCAGTTGGGTGGAACTTTAACTTTTTTTTTTAGGGGGGGGGAGGGGTTGGGAGTGATGACTTCTTGTAACGATCAATAGAAATATTTTTTTTGAGGGAAGAATCAGAATACGCAATGGCTACATCAGTACCTGACTAACTGGCACCATCTGAAAAAACTACCAGTTCCGGATCAGCCCGTAACAAAGGAAAGGGTGCATGGTCTCCGCCAACACACAAATTAAGCCTAAACTCCCCCCTCCTCTTATTCCTACTTCTGACTATCAAATATTCAGACCAAACGAGAAGAAAATGAGGGCTCAAATCAGGGCGTTTCGATTGTTTCACTGGGGTTTTTCCTAATGCAGGCTAGAGAGAGGTCAAGCAAGGTGGGTTACCTTGGAGGCCCATGTTGGCATCGCCAGAGCTTAGAAGCGTTCCCTGAAAAATAGTCCCCAGTGCAACACGACCACTGTTTGGGGTAAGGGAGAAGCAGGCTTGAAGGGCACTGATGGGAAACAGTGACTGATTTGACTTGGCAAACCTGGATAATATGGAGTCACCACCAATCACAGACCTGACTACAGATTACCAAAGCTAAGACAGATCAGCAATGGGTGCATTCCGGAAAAAGGAAAGGAATAAAACAATGCCCCCGATAATTGCAGAACTCTATTAAATATAGGTATGATTTGGGTTTTGTCCCCCCGTGTTTGTAACGAATGTTTGTTGTTCATGCTCTTAGTCTTTTCAGACAACAGCAGAAGCTAGGTGTTCTGCAGGGTGGAGTGATTGATCCCCTGCCGTCTGTGTTGGGGATGGGGATGGGACTTACTTCCTCTTCTTGGCTTTAGTAGGCTCTTCGTCTTGGGCTTCTTCCATGGCCGCTTCAAGGTCCTCTTTGTTGAAACCCATGACTGAAATTAACACAGTCAATGTAATTTGCATTCATAGGACAACTAAGCTTTAATTTTTTAAATTTTTTTAATACAAACATTGTGTTAGGTTATGGTTTGCACCCGTTTTCTTGACATCATCTGGACCCCTTTTGTGTGGAGGTTCCTGGATTAATTTATCTACATCTGCCCGGCCCACTAACTCATCCGGCCGATCCCACATGGAGAGTCGTGTGGTGGGATTGTAGAAGAACACACGGTCGTCACCAGTCCACACCACGCACCTACAGATTCCAAGCATTCCTCAAGTAAGATGAAAGCACAGATCATTTCCATATACCTAGTAGAGTCAGTGGATGCTATGGATGTTTGAGTCTTACCAAGGAGTCCCAGCTATGGGGTTGGTGGCCACTGGCTTAGCCTTCTGAGCTGCTTTTTCCTCTTCACTCATTTCTTCCACCTTTGGTGCCTGAAACACCAAAAAAATGAAGGCATGCAATCTTATTAACTTTCACAAGCCCAATGTTCTAGCAGCATACACTAAACCATGAGTTCTAAAGCCAGTACAGTATTCTATAGAGCACTGGCCGAGGGGTGTTGGGTTCAAGATTAGCAAATAAAGCTCAAAATACAGGATCTTCACTTACCTCTTTGGCCAGAAGAGAGGTTTCTGGTTTGAGTTCAATATCACCAAGTTCCATAGGCTCACAATCATCAGACAACTGTCCATCTTTAGTCCTGTCTACATCCTTATCTGCATGGTGAAAACAAATGATTCATTTAAGACGTTAGTTTTTAAGAAAGGTAGGAGCACAATGTGATCTATTGTTAAATAATATTAGCTTTTGTGACACTGAAAAAAAATGAGTGCACAAAAAAAAAAAAGAGACAGATACTTGTTAATGTATCTAACGTACCTTTCTCCTTTAGTTCAGCAGGTTTGTCCCAGGTGGATTCCTGAGTACGGGAGTTGTAGTAATAGGTCTTGCCATCCACAGTTTTGTACTCGGACCACTCCGGGAGTGGGAGTGCACCAGCCAGACCAACGGGTGCTGTGCTGATGGCCAGCTGGGGGTGCATCATGGGTACTAAAGGAGGGGCCATGCCTGGTAACATACCTAAGAATCACAAATCATGATTCATGTTACTCCACGTATCAAAGTAATCTGTGCTGCCCTCAGTGCCAAGAGGTGCGTTTTAACAAGTGGGTTCAAAAACCTCAGGAATTCTACAGGTCCAAGAAGCACAATAATAAGGGTAATGCTGCCCCCTTCTGGTCAGTAGGTAAATAAATAAATAAATAAATAAATAAATAAATAAATAAATAAATAAATAAATAAAAATGTGTCAAAGCATGCAGCATTTTAAAAGATATTTTTAAGCCACAAATTCAAGCATATGATTATTGCAATTGCTCAGCAACATCACTTTAGTTCCATCTGAAAGATCAAAAAGGTCTCTGGTGGGAAGAGTCTTCAGTTTTACATACCTGGTAGCGGGATATGCATGCCAGGCAGAGGCACTCTGAACGGGGGCACCATCACAGGCGGGAAGGCAGGAATCGGGGCCGGTGGCTGGGCCACAGCGTGGGGCAGGCCTGGCGGGAGGCTCTGGGGAAGCAGCGGCACCGTCTGCACGGCCGTCACCGTAGCAGTCACAGTCGGCACGCTGACCACAGCAACAGGAGCCACGCCTACGCTCACGCTCACGGGAGGGGTGGACACCACTGGGGGCATCTCATTCACAACAGGAGCTGGAGGGGTGGACATATGGAGCAAGGAAGACGGGCAACATCAGCATTTTAGTTTACTTCTGACCAATGGAAAGGAACAAGAACACTTCACAGTACTTTAGCCTGCACGTTGCATCTCAAAGATCTTAATCTGGAAAATGTCCACACCCCGTCGACCCGCTGCCCAAAGGACTCTCATCACTGTGGTTCTACAAGCAAACAGCACTCACAGGCCATGGGCTGGGGTGGAGCGGGGACCGGGCTAGTGCTGGGTTCTGGACTGGCACTGAGGGCACGTGTAGGGGAAGTGTTCTGCGTGGAGGTGGAAGCAGGCGTCACTGTGGCTACACTGCTTCCTGCAGGAGAGGCGGAGCTGCTGGCCGAAGTAGATGACGCAGGTCCCCCCTGGGCGTTCATCACTGGGCTGAGCTCCGACTGCTGGATGACCTTGACTCCCTCTGGTTTGGTCCACACTGACTCACGGGTTCTGGCATTGTAGTAGTACACCTAGAAAAAACTTAAAGGCTAAGACATGTGTCACATGATGGAACACAGACAATGATAATGCTGACTGAGTGACATTTTCAATTACTTGCTGGATGGAGATTGCAAGTTTACATACACCAGCTCATAATTATCAATGCTGTGCAGTCAAATTTAATCATGAAATGAAAAGTTTTTTCTGAATAATAACTTGAATTGTAATTGTAGATAAAAGACTAAGGAACTTTTGGTGTGTCAATTGCAAACACTTCATACTTTCATTTTGCATGCTACCCATTTCATGGTCACAAACTATGCAAATTTGAGAGACATCAACACCAGCACATCCATTTCCTCTTAAAAGATTTTTTCTTTCCTCTTGATTAAACTATTTCTGTGCCTATTACTGCTCACTGCAGTTGGCTGAATGTTTTCCTTTTACTGGTTCAGTATGTGGGCCAATGTGTATAGGGGTGAACTGGGGTGCATCATACATATATGATATGCAAATAAGGCACATGCTCGTTTCTGTGTGGGTAAATGTCCCTTCCTACAGTACCTGTATGAACGCTTCTAGCAGTTGAACACAAAGTGCCTTTAACAAGTGTCTTGCCTTTCACCACAATGTCAATTTCGGTAGGCAAGCTAATGATTCGGTCCAATTACTCCTCAAACTAGCCTGTAGTCTGGTCTACATTTTTTTGTTTTGTTTGCTGCTAGTATAGTAGGATAGCTAATCAGCAAAAGTGTAAAGTCTGCTAGCACACAGAAGCAAACTTAGTTTATTGGGTTAAATAATTACAACACACTGTCGGGGGATAAAACAAAGTTACACAGAATTTAACGGCATAGTTTATGTCCTTGATTCCAGTGCAAATAAAACTAAGTTGTGTTTAGTACCTTGCCCTCTTGGGTAGTGTTCTCCACCCAGATCTCTTCAGTGGCCAGGCCGCCAGGACCACCTGCTGCTGGGACTGGGGGCATGCCCGGGGGGAAGATCATGCCAGGAGGTGGGGGCATGTTACTGATGGGAGGTGGCATGAAGGGTGGCCTCTGAAGACCCAAAAAAAGAGGAAAATAGAAACTCACAGTAGAAAAATCAAGACATCTGGACCAGCTCTGACAAGGTGATTAACATGTAGCTATCCCACATTATCTATATCCCTTAACCTCAAGCACAAATGTTATAACAACTTTGGAATAATTTGTAATTCTTTCTTTGAACACTGAGGAAGACAGCTTACACTGTAACTTTGTGTACTTCCCACTAAAAGTGGTAAATTGTTTAAATTGGTAATGTGACTTATGGTTAAACAGATCAAAGTTCTGTCAAAGTGAAGGCCTGTTTCAGGAGCTTTGCCAAAGAAACATAAGTACCTGGAGGTGTGGGGGTGCCATTGGCGGGGGCATAGCACCAGGCGGTGGGAGAGGTGGCATGTTAGGATCAAAAGGTGACCGTCCAAAAGGAGGCCTCGGGGGAGGTGGGGGTCCCCTCATTATGCCAAATGGAGGGGGTGGCGGTCGAAGGAGCGGAGGGGGACCTCGCATCACTGTGCTGGGGGGAGGGACGGGGCTACGGAAACGTAAGGCTTGTTGCATCGCCATTCTGAAAAAAAAAAGGCCCTAGTTAGTGGTACACCCGTTTCAGAAGCCCAGGCCAATATTAAGCCCAAGCCCAATATTAACCTGACAATTTCCCCTAAAACCTAAGAGACAGACTTTGAAGCAGGGTTACAATTAGTAAATCTCATAGTTACCGTTCAGTTTTATACACATGCAAAAACAAAATTGCACTGTTGCATCAGGCCCATTTCCCTGTCCTCCTGGCTCTCAGCAATAACTACATTATGTTCACAATACTAATTAAGTTTTACACAGATCAGAGACAGTTATATGATAAGCGTTAAAATGGACACTGAATTTTGCTTTGTTTTTGTTCTTGTACTAGGGAGGGGATTTTAAATGTTCATTATTGTTTTTATTATATGTTTGGTACAAACACAATGATAATTATGATAACACTGACAGCTAGCTAACTTTCGAATATCCGTTTGTAATGTACATGCGACACTTGGAAAAACCTGTGTGAATGCGCCTTTTCCCTACAAACAACATTCAGTAAGATACCGAAACTGTTAGACTTCTCGAACTACCCTAACCTAGCTAACCTATTTAGCCTTGATGGCTGGCTAGCATGATTATTAGCTAAAACTTTACACTCTAATTGTTTTGGGCAAATGCTTTGTGTTTTTAAAAATACTTTAAGGCAGTATGCTAAATAGCTATTTGGTATCTGTATCGGTACACCAAAGAAATAATATTAAAATCGCAATACTATCTATAGCTCTGAAGACTCGTTATCGAACGCGTCGAAAGTTGTTGGCCAGCTGCTTCCATGTTGTTTAGCAATGGCATGGGCATTGTTAGCTAACCAGCCAACTTCATAGAGCAGTATGAAACATCGTAAACAGACCATTGCATAAAGTTATCCATAATCATGTTCTTTTTCTGGGTGTTACAAGGTTTTGTATGTACCCACCTAGCTAGCTTTAGCTAACTCTCAGCCAGTCGCAGCAAAATAATGCAGACACGACTATTCACGAGTGATTTGGCCTGCCGTAGACGGCCGTAGTTCGGCACCGCAACAACCACTTTTATAGCTAGCGGCAAGAACTTATATAGCTAGATAGCTAACCTAGCTATCTACCAAATTAATAATGCTCAAATTAACTTTAAGTTACTGGATCACAGAAAAAAAACCTCAGTCGCTACAAAACAACATACCTAACGTTAGCTTGATCGTGTGCTAGCAAGACATATCTCGCTTGGTAGGTAGCTAGCTGTCTCACTAGCTTGCTCCCTTTACTCTATGGTATATAGTCACGTATTGGTGGCATATTTTAGAAGATAATAATTGGACGATTAATATAAATGTTTACTTGGAAAGTTTAACAACAATATAAGCCTAACCTGTTGTCGCTAGACGCAGTGTTTTCTCCATCTAGGTGCTCCGCCATTACTCCAAAAAACTAAACAGTGAAAATCTAGCTAACTTCCTGTAGGCAAACCCTTTTTTCTCATATCATTGGCTACGCCGACTTTCTCTCCGGGCCATGATTATCCTTTCAAACCACTGATTGGAGTAGTTATCTGTCATTCAGACAATTGACGTTTTCTCAAACTGTTCTTTTGAAAATCAACTGTACGCCAGAATTTGAAATACATTAAAACTACAGGATTTCATTGCATTTAAAAAAGATTTAAGTGTAGAAACGGAACTAGAACACAATCTCAGCGCTTGGAAATTTAATAAGATAACTCCAAATTAGGACCTTGTTAACTTCAACTTTCAATAGGTACAAATACGAATAAATGTAGGCATGGCAGCAGTAACACTAAAGCAACCTCAGCATTCGAATTTCACCACCCTCTTCAACCTCTGAAATGCTTCTCTGCACTCGAAGAGAATTCTCTGAAGCATTCTCCAAGGCACACCAGTCCAGGGATGGGACAGATTGCAGTAACTCTGAACTGGCGGAAGGGCCTTTGCTGTAATTTTGTCCCCCAGACTCTGTACAGAAGGCATATTCTCGTTTTAATGCCTCGTTCTTTTGGAAAGGGTCATCATAGGGTTTCATGAGATCAGCCATGTGACTAGTGCAGTCTGGATAAGGGTAGGTCCTGTGAGGGAATTAAACAGAAACCCTTAACAATCTCCAATCATTACACCTACAAATAAAATATTGCTAATATTGCATTGACAATATTTGTAGATGCCTCATGAAAGACACAAAGTGTCTTAAGACTTAAAAGTGGCTGATGATTTAATACATTGTTAAAACTGGTTCCAATAAAATAAACCATACAAGCTTCCAAACTTACCCTGTTGGATAAAACTGTGGTCCAGGCATTAAGAAGGATGGGTGAAAGGGGAAAGGAGGTGGAACAAAGAGGGTGCTACTGGGATACAGTTGTGCCGATGGGTACAAATGGGTAATGGCAGGCAACTGGAAAACCTTAGAACTAGATGCTGGGCCACTGGCTGGTACCTCTTTTGGCACATCAATGGCTGTATTATAGTTTAGCTGTGGGCCAGGTGTCCTGCATGAGGTTCTAGTCAGCAATTCACCTAAAAGTGGCACACATCATATGAAGATCAGAAGGCAAGCACTTAAAAGACCTAAGTGACTTTTATCCATGGCTAAACAGCACATCATAAACTGAATAATGTAGTTCATGTGATTATGGCAAGTAACTAACAGCTCTGGTCAATAGATGAATTGAGCATTCCCAGACATGGTTGGACAGTAACAGAGTTCAGCACAGTTTAATAAAGATGTCATTAAATTTTGCACACACACACACACACACACACACACACACACACACACACACACACACACACACACACACACACACACACACAAACACAAATCACTTAGCTTTTTTCATTAATGTGAAAATATTTTTAATATGTCATTTTTTAAAAAGTCAATTCAGGAGGTGAAGTGATTACAAAGGTTCAATTGCCTGAAAAACCCTATAGTAGTATTAAATCTTAACCAGAGTCATGACCTGAATTAAATGATATCCAATGTCAGGCACACACACACCATCAGGACCAGGCTATGAAAATCTGAATTTTAAATTTTATTTATTTATTTTTCTCTTAAAATTGTTACTATTGTGGTGACAGTTGTGGATCAGAGGAGGATGCCCCCCTTTGATTCTTGGTTCCTCTCAAGGTTTCTTCATGTTCTAGGGAGTTTTTTCTTGCCACTGTAGCCCTTAGCTTGCTCACTGGGGACTTGGTCTTGTACATTTGTAAATTGCTTTGTGACAACATCTGTTGTAAAATGCGCTATCCAAATAACTGATTTGATTTGATGACATCATCATTTTCATAGCCTTGAGGTAGCCAAAACAAGATAAAGAAAAATAATATGGTTGGGGCCTTCTTAGGATTAACACTGGGTGCTGCTCATGCTTTTACTACAAGGGGATGATCCAACAGAGCAAGGGGTTTGCTTGAACACCGTGGCTACACTGGTTTCTTGGGACACGTTAGGTGGTGTAATCCCAGTCACCTATACAAAATCCTAAAACTATACAAAATCCTATAGTTGCATTCTTATAGGTGCACAATTACAGACTGTAACCCATATGCAGCCTCCAGTTTGTCAGCCATCATCGCTAATCTGTTTCTGACCACAAGGTTGCTGCTAACCAGATGTTACTTGGATGGCATACCATTCTCAAAACAAATTTTAATGATAAGGGGAGTGTGGTGGTGGCATGAGTGTATCAAGCATAGCTGGAGGTTTTGCATGTGTCAAGAGTCACAGCTGTGTTGACCGTGTTCTGCCACATGAAAACATCTAGCCATCGACATCCATGACCACTGATGATGAGTTGCAGGACTGCTAAAACAAACTGCATAGTCATAGATAGGCTACAGTCTATAAATGTATAGCTACAAGGTATTTCTAATAAATATTTCTAATGACATGTCTATGTGTATATGGAAAATGGTGTCTTTGCAGCCAATACAACTAAACATCTTCATATATTATTTTATGTGTAATACTTCCATTTAAAAAGCTCATTTAAGCATAACAAATATATGTGGCATTTGTAATAAATAACAATAAACAACATTAACATGAGCCTCACAGTGTGACATGTGCCTGTGGTTGATCTTTGCATGCTGCTATAAAAATATTTCATATCTATAAAATGCTTGTTTCTACATTGTGGGTTCTTGCAGGATCTCTCTATATCTTGCATCACTGTGGCAACTACTCTTGCATGTAAACCTTGTATGTATGTAAACCTTCTATGTATGTAAACCTTGTGTTGTGTCACTCATGTATTGTTATGGTTTCTCCTTCAGTTTCCATGCCCTCTGTTTCAAACAATGTCCTCAGCTGAACCACTCATGTAGATAATCTTAGCATGCTGATGGGTCTAGTTTAAAAAAAAAAGGCCTGAAGATATGCCTCACTATTAGTGCCAGCCACAGGGGAAATAAAACGAAACCTCGAGATTTAAGTCGTGTTTTTTTAAATCTGGCTACAGTTGCAAGACCTGTCTTTGAGCCGTCAGCTGTGTTTTGTAAATTGCTGGGGATAAACATCTGGAAGGAATAAATGGACACATTGTATGTAAGAGGTATAGAATGACCGTGGTGCATACCAGGGAATGTTAGCTCAGTCTGCAAAGCTGAGGCCTTGCTCCTGGGGGATGTCATAGGGATATAATAAGGGGCAGACCTCTGACCTCGTGTCACAGCTGAGGGTGATGAGGTCTGGGCACTCTTATCACTCAGGCTTACATCTGCCCCTCCTGGGCCAGAATTCTTCCTCTTCCCTGGCCGTGGCTGATAGACCCAACCTCAATTAGTAAGAAAAAAAAAAAAAGGTTTAAAGGAATATTTCAACACTGTACTTCCATACTTGTCTTTCTATTTCTTAACTTATTTTGAAAGCCATAGCACTGCTCACCAGGAAATTCCTGGCTGTGTCTTTGTTTAAGCCTGTGGGCCTCCTCATAGTAGGGCATCTTCTGATCTTCAGTCAATCTGCTCCACTCCAGCCCGAGCTGGACACTAATATCTGCATTGCTGGCACTGGGGTTGGCCCTAGACAAGGCAGGACGGTGGATCTTTGCCCATACCATGAAGGCATTCATAGGCCTCTTCACATAGCCATTCTTGTCCTTGCACTGCGATATATTCATATAACCTCGAGATGGTAGTTGAATAAGAGCAAAAACATTTTAAAAACAAGAATTTGAGACCAACTTAAAGTATACATAATGACACATATAATCATGAACATATGTTAAAAACATTCCTAGAAAGAAAGAAAAACAAACAAAAACAAACGAAGGAAGGATCCTGACACAGTACGAGTTTAGGCTTCTTTAACTAGCGTTAGCTAACCTAGCTACCTGCTCCTGACGGAGACTGAGTGAGGTTAAGTCCTTTGGTGCTAACTTTGACGGTCCCTGGTTCTGTAGGGAGCGGTGGCAATGGCACTTCACTGAGTTTGATGGGCACACTACCCGTCATGGTAAATGGCAGGTTGAGATCAGGAGATCTGTGGCCTTGATCGAAGAGGTTGGCGACCTCTTGAAATTGAAGTGGTAGGTTTTTCACGTCTTTCAGCGAGAACACGTTGTTAATTTTTAGCGTGGAACAGCTCTCTTCTTTGATTAACGGCACTGGATCCAAAGCATCAGGTTTTGAAAAAAGATTATCTACCTTGTAAACGAGTGCTTCTTCCTCTTTAGCCGTACTGTTTTTAGGCGATTGCTTGGTACGTGAATTGTTATTTGTTCCTATTTCAGCATGTATTAGCATATCACGAATTTGTTCGGTATCGTTATCTTTGCTTAGCAACGGCCCTTGACTTACAGGTTGTCGCGATTTATCAAAGCTCGACTTCACAGGACATTCGGACTTTTTCAGTATGCATCTGTTATCTTTCTTTACAAATGTAGGAACAAGTTCCTCAGGTTGACTTTGTTTGCATGTCCTGAACGTCACCTGAGCCCTCCGTTTTGGATGCCTATCCATTGTTGCGGTCAAAATCTTTTGTGATCTCAACTCAGACGCTTTTGATGACAGTTAACAGTCGTGGAATATCATTTGCACGAGATTTTGATTTCACATCAAACTGTCACATAGATACCATCATAAACAGGACACTGAAAAAAAAAATACATTCAAGTCATAACAACCGCTTTCTTTAAATTAACTATATTTGGCTTCACTGTTGAACATTGCTTATTTGCATTGTGTATCAGCGTGGCTAACATTTAATTTGAGAAAACTGAAAGAAGAAATTGGATTGTTGGAGTTATGTCGATATTCATAATTGACTCAGCTAACTAACCCACTTAACTAAAAATCGTTTACTTTGTCTTACGAATTTGTAGTAGCTTCCCCATGGTGTAGTAGGTTAATGCCTTCAATGGACTACCGTGTATTACCACCAGGTAGTGCCATAGGACTGGTAATCGTCAGAGTAAGTTATATCGCGCCTCCAAAACGGAGGTCTAACTATACTTTAACATACCCATTACGACGACGTCCATTTAGATACATAGAGACGTTCTTTATAGTTCTTATTCTCTGTTGGGGATCTTAAAAGTACGTTGGCTGGATATGAAAATGTACTAATCAAAACAGTCTTTCTAAATTGGCCCAAAAGATGATTTAATTGGTGGATTGCAAACGTGTTAAGTACATTTCTATTTATTCATAGGTCTCTAAAAATAAATGGGATCACACAGCAGTCCTTTCCCTTTGGAACCTGGCTCCTGATACTAGCTGGTTGACTGTATATTTAGATACCAATGTGCCACACCCCTATCTAATGAAAATAAATGAGGGGGGAATTGTCATACATAAAATTTTTATTGAATACAATTAAGTCAAAAAAATCAATTTGAAAAGAAACTATCATGAAAGAGGCGCTTGTTCATTCTTTCCTTTCTCTTTTCAAGCCCATCAGCTAATAAGGGTTTTCTCAACAACTGGCCCATGCCTACACCATAATATGCACAGGTTCTGTATAATGTAAGTATTAAAATAGGAAACTAAACCCCTATAGAATAATCTCAAGTGTAATAAAATAAAGATTTGGTCATTCTGAACACAATGTCTTGATGTGGAATGAAGAGTTGTCTGAATCTGTGTATAGCAGCATGTGGGGGGGAAAAGGTAAAGAACAATAACAACAGAATATGACATTTGTCATTCGGAGCTCACAATTCCTTGACTGCCCGTCTAGCTGCCGTAGCATCCTGTGACAGACTCCATAAGTGTAACACTGAGGCGATGCATAAAGAGAGGCATCTGAAAGACCTTTCAGTTCATTTCATGCATGGTGACAAACGTGAGGCTTCTTGCACACTGATTCAAGTAGGTACCCATTATCTTCGCCGTGTCCGCTGCCGCTACAGTTTGTACTTGTGCAACTTTTACTTCATTTGAACAGTAGAACTGTGCAAAAAGGAGATCACAAATGTAACGGCTTCCTTCTCTCCCCTTGCTCCCCTAAAGTAAATCGAAACACAGGAGTCCTTCCCCATTCCATAACTCCCTGCTCCATAGTCAGCACCCCCAGTTGCTTGTGCTGTATACGTAGCCCGTCCTCTCCGATAGCCAGAAAAGATCTGTTAGGGGAAGACATGCCTGCTGACATTCACATTCTGTTTATGGGCTTCAGCACGAAGAAGTTTAATGGTGTCAGTTTTCACTGTCAGACACTCTTTACCAGAGAGGTCAGCACAGATATTCAAAACAGGCTGCTACAACATTTAAACATAGGTGCAAGTCAAAGGAAGATTTTCCTTAATCCAAAGACTGAATGGAGTGTTTTTGGTCTGGTAACACCATATGGGGGTGTGGGTGTGTAGGAGATGAGCTTGGGAGAGAACCCAAATAGGAAATATAAATTAAATGAAAAGGACCTGTGGTATTCCTTTGACTTTCAGAGCTTATTGTTCCCCTCATACCCTCTGAGAACTCAGTAAAACAACACAATAATTTATAGTTAGTTTGCTTCTTCACCAAAAAAAAAAAAAAAAAAAAAGTTATTTACAAAAATCAACCACTTGCAGCGTTTTTAGTCACAGCATGAACAATGGACATTGAGGTAATTCCTGATTTGAACATGGTGAGAGGAGGTTTAAGAAAGAGCCATACATCTGTAACGTTTGTTGTGAGGGATCTGACGTTTATGTCTAAATAGCCATTGGCAGATATACCTAAATGGCAAAGGACACCCTTTTCAGCCTGTAACTTGCACCTTTAACCATTACTGAAACACCTACAATTTTGGTCACCTCATTAACCCCCACCACTGCCACCATAATAGGAGGAAAACAAATTGTATTTGATTCCCATTTATTTGTTAACCTAAGATGACAGATGATTGAAGGGCCCAGACAGTGGCTAGTTTGTGTCAATTTTACCAGATGCTGCTGCTTCTTTTAAGGTGTATTTGGACCAGTTGCTCTTTTTTTTCCCTTTTCTTCTTTTTTTTTTTTTTTTTTAACCACCTCCATGCTTTTCTTCATTTCCCAAAGTTGCCAAAGTTTGCAAAGGCATCTTGTTTAGGCTGCATCATGGCAGGACTCATGCCCACGCCTGTGCCCGGCACGCTAATGCCGCCAGGGAGGCCTAAGGCAACAGGTCCCATGTTCACACCCATCAGTCCCTGACTGGCAGGCATTCCTCCTATACCCATGGAGCCCAAACCCATGGTGCCTGTTGCCATAGTGGGGGGCATTCCCATGCCCATATGACCGCTTGCCATCATGGGGTTCATGGACGGTCTGGTGGGCACGCCTACGGGCTGAGTGTTGAGGGTCATTCCTGCGAAGTTCTGGGCAACCAAATTCACAGGTGGTTGGACACCTGAAGAAGCAATGCGAGAGAAAATCTGCCATCAGCTAACAAGTTATCTTCTAAGAATCTTATTATTATAACAATAATGATCAAATATTAAATTTAAGTTTATGTATATAGCACTTTTAAGAACAGACGTTGTCTCAAATTAGTTATAGAAATCCTGGACATCCACATTAGCTAATATAAAATGCTACTAATCAAGCCCTTTCATGAGGTGACTTGGATGTGATGAGGCATGGAAAAAATCTGACCTGATGGGAACTGAATTGGAATTAAGCAAACTATACGTGGCTAGAGCCTATTAAAATTGGGATGGCCCAATGACCATCTCCAAAGGTGGTCCATTTTAAAAACCATGCTGATGACCAATGTGTGAGTGAAGGCTTCACCTTGCTGCATCATGGTGTTAAGGGTAGGCTGTGCCGGTTTGGGAGGGTTCATGCCCATGGCCAGAAAGTCCAGGCTGATGTTGACACTGGGTTCAGACCACGTGGATGGCATCGACACCGTCCCTCCTGCCTTCGGAGCGCCTATTTGCTGGGGCAGCAAAGGACCTCCTAAACTGTGCACAGGCCCTCCCAGAGTCTGTGGGGGGAGGGGGGGAGAGAGTTTGCTGAGATTAATAGCAATTAATCTACTTTTAGGTAGATTGCTTTTACAGCTAGGGGGGGAAAGACACGATTAGAGAAATGGAGAGAGAAAGAAACAGAAGAGCCCTTTCAGGTCCTGGCTTCTGAAAGCAAAAGCTCTATAATTATTGTAATATTACATATACAAAAGTCCCACTTTGTTGTCTGACCAGATGGAAGCATTTGATTCATTTTAAAATAAAAGTTTATTCACACATTGTACTGAAAGCAGGTTTAGAGGCTATGGTCACATACAGCACAAGGAGGCTTAGCACATTCAGAGTAGGATGGGGAGGGCAGCGGAACACAGTACACAGTTCTTTCATGGATCTTTCTTTGCTTCACAGTGTTGCCTGGCACACACCAGTGTTGCTCTGGGCCTCCTTAAAACTCAGCTGGTCTAAATACACCACATCACGATGTGTTTCATAGCTAAAAGCTACCTGTGATCTGGACATGGGCACCCCTGCGCTCTGCGGGCACATGCTGAATGTCATGCTTTGGGAAGCACTGAGGCCGCTGTGGTTGGGGCCCATCAGATCCAGGAGGTCGGCAGACGGCGGCTGGGCGGCTGGCGGGATGGGCCTGGAGGCGAGCGGTGCTGCGTTGCAGAACAGGTCGGGGACGGCCGAGGACGTCGCAGACGGGGGTGGGCTGACTGACGAGAAGGCATTCCAGTCTCCAAACTCCCCATTCCCGGTCGACAATGACCCTGCAACCACAGGACTGTTTCTTTTCTGCAGTCACATCACAGACAGACAGTCCCCACCCAACTCCTGAAAAAAAAACCTTGATGACAGTGCAGCTTTCCCCACTTCCTAAGTATACAGCGGAGTCCGTGACAAAATGCCATACAAGCATACAAAATGTCATACAAGCAGGGTGGGGGTGAACCCAAACCCCAGAAAGCTTCAGGCTCTAGACATCGGGTCAGAGCAGGTCACAGCAAAACTGCTAGCCCCCCCACACACACAACCAACCCACCGCTCTCATGATTACACACCAAAAAGATATCAAAATGTCTTTACACAAACAATGGAACAATGGTTGGTGGTTCCAAACTAATAACTGTGTGCCAGTTCAGCTGCTTAGCTTAGTCTAGGGACCAACATGTTTACAGTGCCTGTTATTTTAGCTTTAGATCCCACCACATGACGAGCCAAGCGCCGACCTCTCCACCTCGGCTTGGGAGCTCGGCGCCGGGGCAGGAGACGGGGCACGGGTGATAGGAGCTGACAGCTGTCTGTCCCCATAATGCTCAGCAGGTAGCAGCTCTGTCTGGAACCTCCACCCCTCATCAATATTTCACCCTGACCCATGCACTGCTGTCTGGGCGTGCTCCCTGATTGCATGCTTCAGAAAATCGTGGGGGACTGTCGCCATGCCACTCGACTGCTGTGCGGCATGACCCACTCTGCTCCAAGTGGAAGCTCACAGCAGAGGAAGGAGATATTCCCCTTTTTTTTTTGCAGCATCCCCCCCGACTTGTGATATTAGAACAAGTCTTTATATGGGGCTGCATGAAATGAACTACAATATTAAGACTATAGTGTTACACACAACTGTGATATGCCTTTACAGCAGAGCAAAAAGTCCAAGACAAACCTTTGAGGCGGCATTATTCTGACCAACTTGTTTAAACTTTTTGATTTATGTGAATAATTCATCAAAACATCCACATTGCTTGCTCACTGGGGGCTTGGATTCGGACATTTGTAAAGCTGCTTTTTGGCAACAACTGTTGTAAAGCGCACTATATAAATAAATTTGACTCAACTTGACATCTGAAAACTAAATCAGGATGCAGGATAGCACCCAAAAAATGGACTTCTTGTTTATCTCCATATTGAAGGCTTCTGCAATACGCGTATTGCAAAGGGTAACACTGTGATGGTGATTAACACACAACATACTATTTATGTACCTAGCCCACACCAGTGTAAGAAGACCTGTGCTGGAGTTGAGAGAGATGTGCATTTGAAGAGGGGTGATGTAAGCTGAACTTTCACACATACCAGCAGCAGCAGTCGCGGAAGAGAAATTGGCAAAGCCAGCAATGAGGTCGGAGCTCCCACCTACAGAGAAGCAACATTAGACTGCCATCTGTAAATGAAGCCTACATTAATCCATTTAAAGTACAAAAAAAGTGGAGCAGACAGTAGCTCAGATATTCCTAAGGACTACAGTGCACCCAATAAACAAGTGCGTGTACGAGAACACTTGGACACACGCGCGCGCACCCACACGCGCATGAGGAAACAAACCCCTTATAGTAAGCCTGTGTCTTTTTGAGGGATGCTGGGCGACAGAGCACAGCTGTTGGACTGCTGACAAGATAAAGAGGGACAGCAGCATCTGTGCAGCTTGCACACACACACACACACACACACACACACACACACACACACACACACACACACACACACACACACACACACACACACACACGATGCCAGACAGACTACAGCCCCCATCTGGGCTTCTTGGACCATGCGTCGTCAACAGCTTTAAATAACTTTCCCTGAAAGGTCTTCATCATTGTACCAGTGCTACAAGAGCACCAACTATTACAGTAAAGTTTCCTTGTGAGAATAAGGTCAAAGGATATACTGGACAGGAAGTCTCTTTCACCCAGAAGTGAAGGGTGTTTATTATAGACAGGAAAAAATAATGAATGCATAGTCTGATGCATCACAGCATACCACCCAGATCTACCCTCAAGTTCATACAGACTGAAAGAGAACATCAGCATCGCACAGAGGCCTTTGGCTGAGAATTCTACACCAGTGCATGTAAACATCATGGCTGGATGGCCATCATCCTGAATAGCTTTACCTGCAGGTGCTGGCTGATTCGCTCCAGAGTCAACCATGAACAGATCTGAAAGTCCTGTGCTAGATGACTGACTGCCTGATGTCTAGAATGAGATAGAAGGGGACATACAGACAAAAAAACAGAATGACAAGAGACATCTTTAGATGTTATCTGTTGCTACCACAAGAGAGCAGCATAGACTTAATAACTTTGCCACAACCACTTGCATTCACCTGGTAAGAATTCCATTTATAGTACTTGTCCAGTCTGGAACGTTTTTAAAACCAGCAATGCTAAAAAACACATGACACGTGAACAATAGAATAGCAGACTATATAAGAATATACTTTGGTTTGACCATTGTCACTATAGCCCCTTTTTTCACTGCAGGGCTTAACGGATCTGTATACAGACAGCAAGTATTGCAGTCACATTTCCACACAAGGACAAGGTTAAGCACTGAACGCTTATAAACCCGTTCTCAGAACAGTTTTCTTTGCTCAAAGCTGTAGAATCGTTTGGGTGGGATGACAATACGCAGCGGACTGGTTCTACATTTTTCCTAGACGGAAGTCAGCCTCTTGTTGCCAACATTTGGCATTTGAATACGTCCTGTGCTAAACATCTTTGCCGCATAAAAAGAAACACCAAAAATAATCCATAGAACTCCAAATTATACAAGATGATCCATCTCGTCATACACATGCAGCGACAAGTTGGGCGACAACAACTGGAACATAATTATAACAACTTGTCGCTGCCACAAATACTTCCTGGCCCGGATTTCCACCACAACAATTGGGGTAACCGGTATCAGGAATCTGCAGCAAGGTTTAGTAGCCGTTTGGCCCTACAGTGGGAAAACAGGCTTAGCAGAGTGGGGTGGTGCTAGACGTTACCTTTGCACTGTCTTCATCTGGACTGCCCGTGTAATGCGCAGCTGCACCCAGGTCCACCGTTTTGGAGGGCACCCCGCCCCGTTTGCGGGTGGTGCTGCCAGAGGCGGTGCTCTCCGAAGCCTGCGAGATCTGTATGCTCTTAACCGACACCGCCTCGTCCTCGTCCTTGAATTCGGACTTGGCCGGTCGGCCGTTCTGCGACACTCCGTCCTCCTCGTTGTCGCTAGCGATGGTGAGAAAATGAAAAATGTTATTCAATCCATAACAAAATGTTCCCGCACCTTTTGTCGAGATGCTCTTTCTAAGCATAAAATTAACTGTAATTTAATCTCAAACAGTCCAATTCTTGAGTTTCTTTATATCAGAGCACCTTGTGTTGACATGGCACTGAACTTCTGACCACATATTTAAAAGCCTTTCCAAGTTGCTAAAATAATTAACACCACTACAGCTTTATGTTATAAAAGAACAGGCAGTCACACACCTAATCTGGTCAGGCGAGTCTTCTCTTTCCTTCTTGCGGAACTTGTTAATGGTGTCGTCGATAGTACTACCGATCTTATCGCTGATCTCACCGAGCTTCTCACTGAAAGGGAATCCACTTTTGCTCCTCTCCCAGTCCTCTTCCCACTTGCTTTTGGACTCTGAGTCAAAGCGCTCTCCCGCTAAGGACACACACAAAAATTTCAGCTGGAGGCTGGTTACAGTTTATTTAAAAGATGAACAGAGCTAATAAACGCTACTAAAGGCTTCTAGTCTCGGAATATCATCCTAAAACCAGAGGCAGAACAAAACACCTCAAGCACATTAAAACATTGTTGGGACACATGTCAAAAAGACCTTTTTGTTATATTGTGCACATTTACTGTAATTAATTTTAATTTCATTTATTTTCATTGAAACCGCTTCATATTAAGTGCAGCCAATGGTCTCACACAGTGACTAAGGATAACTGAACGCATTTGGAGAAGAGCACCAGCTACCTAGAACTGCCTACATGACCTAACAGATGAAGACGATTGGCTAGTGCTGCTAGCCAAACTAACCAAGCCCCAGTGGGACCCCCCAGACATGGCTGACCCTGCCACCCCAGAGCTTCGTTATGCACTTTCAAAGGTCACAAGAAATGGGAGAAGAAAAATATGTACTTTGGTTAACCTCAACCACCACCTCCCCAAAAAAGGAAAAATTTGAGCAAAAGTGTCATGGAAGAGAATTATTAAACCATAAGTGAAACACTACTTAAAACTGCAACTCTGTAGTAGATAAAGTCCTGGGAGACACAAATCAGTTCTGAATGTGGCATCATTAACTGACAAAATTGTGACTCTGGTTGGACTAATCAAGTGAGAAATCAATGCAGTAAATCACAGGTGTAAGAAAAAGGGAAGAAAACAAAAAAAGTAGTGTTTTCCTGAGTAGTGTAACTTTCAATGCTAATAACATGACAAGACAGCATCCGCCCTTGATTAGATACATTTAAGACAGGAGAAAAGGAAGAGTGATGATTATTTTTACAGCAACATAATCACAAGCCTGACAAATAATGCACCCGAGTCAAGATTAAACAACAGATTTCCCTGAAATCAAACGATTCTAAAAAAGAAAGGGGGGATCCTGATGGGAATATGTGGGATGCCAGCTCTGCAGAGGACTGAACACAGATCCCTGGGGAACTCCTGCTGCATAGAAATCAATAATACTTGATTCCAGGTTAATCGCCAAAGCGTCTGCACTAACTGGCAAATAATCCCTTTAAAGAAGTCGTCATGACAGATGACGTTTGCACTTCACTGTCACTCACAATTACTTTGCCTAAAGCCTCCCATGCTGTCCGACGACACTCCAATGTATTTGTCCTTGTTCTTCTTGGCTTTTTTCCGCTCCTCCCGTAACTTGTCATCGTCCTGGACGAACTCCACCATTTCTTTGACCTTCTGCCGCACATTAATGCCCTGGTCTTTGCCATTCTCATCTAGCAGAACAGAAAACACCATCTAATAATGTTGCACTGCACGTTAGCATTCTGGTTAGAGAAAAGAGCACAGTATGACATGGATATCGCCAAGTAGATAACAAATAACCCAACATTTTATTTATTTTTATTTTATTTTTTTTTAAACAAAGGCAAAGCAGCCGGCCCCTTTGCTAACTGAAGTTGCTAAGTGCGTATTATAGGCGAGTTATAGTAATTACTAAGTGTGTGTTATATGATGGGCCTCTTTCAGGAACAAACAGTGCCTTATGTAAAAATGCACATGGATATATGCAAGTAATCATATAAGGAAAGGAGATTGTTACACCAGCCTACTCCAGATTTCTGCAGAGTCTCCAATGCACATTTTTAGAGATCTTTGCATTTTCCAGATGCATTTTTCTTGTGCTTCAGTGTGAAAACATTTGGCTAACGCTGCAGGATATAACAAAATGACTGCAACTAGTTATACCGCACATCCCATCTAGAGGAGTTCAAGTCTTACAAGTCTCATGCTGGTACACATTCAATATGTATACATTTCCTTTTTCAATAATAGTTTCTAAGTATGCTGTGTAAAGCAGACTCTTCAGAAGTACATATAAAAAGGTATTCAAAGTATAAATCTTATATTCCTGTTTGACTACAGTTGACCAGCTGGACCCCTCTCAAGCAGTTAGGACTCACTCACTAATTTAATCTCTTGGGTGTTGCTAAGAATGACTGCCTTTCTTGAATATGCCAAAATCTACCTATTTTGAAGTTTGCCTGGCGCTGTAGCTCATTTCAAAACCCAACTCACCTACAAAATGATAATTTTCCAGCGAGCGGAGGTCATAGATGTGCTCTCTGGCACTCGTGACAACCCGCTCCGATCCGTTTCTTATGAGGTATGCTAGAAGTAGTAAGGCCTGAGCAGAGGATGATAAACAGGAAGTGTGAAATAAAGATTTAAGATAAATTCAAATTGCATGTGAACTGACCACCTTTTAACTGTGAGATAAAAAAAAAAAGCATACCATTTCATATTACATTTACAGCACCACCCTACGTCTAGGTCGAATGTAAAATCACATTGGGCCAAATGTCAGCAATTTTTGAGGAATGGGTATAAAGTGCCAGGCAGCGTACCTTGTAAACTCTCCTCCAGTTCTTTTTGTTGTCTTTCAGCATTCTGGTCCAGAGCATGTTCATTACCTCAGGGAACTGCTCATACATGAATGTGGATCTGTATGGTGGAGGGAAATACCTGACGAATTAACTAGTTTAATTGCTAGATTTCTAAAAATTGGCCTAGCTTTGGTGTCTTAACTTTAGCACAGACTTGAACAAGATTACTACATTTGTGTGCGAGACCATGCAATATGTAGCATTCTAAATATAGTTAATTCATACAAAAAAAAATATCATGTAGTAGTAAGTACCCTACTAAGGCAGAAGTTGAGTCTAAGCAAAAATGTTTAAAAATAGGACATGTCCAACATGTTGGTACTGCAATCAGAACACGGCTGCATGATGTCCCCAGAAATTCTACGTAGCAATATGCCTCAAAATGTATTAACATACAGTGCTGAGTTCATGATGTGACAATATTTTAACCAAGATCAGTTATATTTGTTGGAACATGGGAGTGATCCAACAAATAGAAATACTCTAAACACCCATATATTCTTCTGGAACATCTCTGACTTTTGTCAGTTTTTAGTAAGAATACCGCAACCTTCCATGACCAGTACTGCAATAGCGATTAACAAACAATATAATATGCAACCATAACCCAACATCCTTTCTGGTGAAATCAGGGGTGGAATTCTTAGGAAAGTTACTGAATGTCTGAGAGCTTCATGGAATGTGTTGTCTGGCATGGAGCACTTGGCTTACTTGGCAATTTCTCCCATGAGCTGACCAGAGGGGCCCCAAGGGTCATCGTTGGTGGCTTCTCGAACCTTGGACTCTATCTCTGAGTAATTCATCACCACGTTGGTTCTGGGGGAGGGGGAGAAAGGAAAACCTCATGAGTGTCACGTCTTAATTCAATCAAAACCACAGATGAAAACTAATTTTAAAAAAATCACCTCAATTAAGCTCGCAATTAGATGCATGAATGTTTCACTTGGCCCATGCTGATCTATGGGGGGTGGTAAAACTCTCGCGAGCAGGTCATTCTCAATTTGCCTCATGATTTTGGAATTGAGGAGACTCAATGGTCTGCCAAGGTTTAATCATGTTCAGATGAATCCCCAAATGAAAACCTCTGATGAGCCTGTTCAGTGTAGCATATACCAAGCAATCATAAGAGATTCAACCAATTTCTGTGCAAAGATGTGCTCCTTCCCAGGCTCAACCTGTCCGTCAAAGACAAAATGGCAGGAAACAGCTGGGAAAGGAAGCCAAGATTATAGATTCAAAAACACATAAAATCAAATCCTCAAACCCAATAAACAGATGACAAAAAAGTAAGAAGCTCAAGTCTCCCACTACATTCCCTCTGCTTGAGGTTGCATAGAAATGGGGAGAACAGAGTCTCACACAATAGTAGGGTAAAAGAAAAAAAGGGAATTAAAACTTAAAACAGTCCTATGAGTAGTTTGTTCTGGTTTTATGAGTGTAGAGGTACGCACCATGTGTAGACACAAAGATAATTCTGTTCCTGGCATTGGTCAAAAGAGGTTCTGTTCTGGAGCTGTCTGACAAGGGTATTTATTGTAGGCTTTTATAGGTTGAAGGCTTTGTCTTTTTAGCTTTTTAAATGTGTCTAGACTTTCTGGACAATTCACTTCTTTCATGGAAGACTATAAAATAGAAATATATGTACATGACATGCAAGAATGTTGATCATGGTGTAGAAGTTTTAATAGCATTAGAATACTTTTGGTGTACTTTTCTAGTTCATGGGAATTCAGAAAGAATTTAACTGATAGTTTGGGCCACTTTGAAAAGACATAGGGCTAGTGGCAAACCTACATGAATGTTAAATGAATGATGTCAGTCATGGCTGTATTTACAGTGTTGGTAGTCAGTGTTCTAACCATGGAGACTCTTAAATCAGGTCTTTCACCTGCCTTCAGAGCTACTTTGCTTTATACAGGTCTAATTATAGATGGCATGGATTCAAACAAGAAAGTCCTGCAATATGCTGCTAATATATTTATGGTTAATATATCCATGTGTTTGAGTGGCACCATTAATTCTCTACCATATGGTCATAGATTGAATCTCTATGGAGTAATGGGAGGGAGAGGCACTGCTTTTTAGCTTGATGGAAGTCTGAAGTGAAACATCGAACACTGAAACTGAAAACATCATGAATTACAAATTGATATACAGTGGAGTATTGTACCTGCAGTGTCTGAGCCACAAATGGGCAAATCTCCAATTTAAAATAATACCACTACACAGCTGTCTGCCACCACCACTGGAGCCGAGATGAGCATTAAAGAATGCTAGCTTGCTCAACAGCTGCTAGCACTTTCCATTAATCATCACTAATGTCATTTAGATTGAAAACATGAATTCTTCCTCCACTTTCACCATCCCATGGGTACAAAAGAAGGGGTGGAAGAGGAAATCAAACTTCTGGAAGTCATTACATGACCTTTCGGTGTTGGATGGTGTGTGAAAAACAGCCATCAGATGTAAAGCAATAGTTCTGTATAAAATAACCACCATAGCAGGTGGCTCAGCTGGAATGCGTGGCTCAGTTTTGATTGGTTCGCATCTCATCACCGGTCAGAGCGAGAATTGAGTGAGGTGGTCTGATTTGGCATGTGGGGGAGATTCAGGAGAATTCAAACGAACATGAAAACAAGCCGTTTTTTACTAGGATGATGGCAAGGGCAGCTGTGAACATGTAGCAAATGAGGAGGTGGACAACAGAGGTCCATGCACCATTCAAGTAACCCCCAGCAACTCTGGGCTTAGACGGGACTTTCCTAAGGAAATACTTTACTAAAGGGATGAGCAAATACAACATGTTAAAGCTTTCAAAGGCAAAACCACAAAATTGCAGGGTAAAATCTGCTGGAGGCCAAAGTTGTGCACACATTCTTCATGTTTGAATGTTTAATCCAATTCTGTGGCAGCTGGCAAAGAACACTGGCTAGATTGAACAGGATGGTTCCAGTAAGTCTATTTATTGCACAAACTAGATGCAAAACGTCTTCGCAGTTCTTTTTTTTTTTTTTTTTTCCCACCAGTATCATGAAACCCAACACCAAGCAATCCCAGCACTATGTTTTACCACAATTTTCAAGAGGAAAGACTTTCATGGAACTAGGTTCAGAGGTTCAGGCTCAGAACCCTCAGCTTTTAACAGTCCACAGAAGGCGAATAAGCACAGCCAGTCTATTTTCACGCATGGAAAGCAAGTTCTTCAAAAAGCTAAGGCTTAAATAGCCTTATTGCAAAGCAGACAATGTAAGGTTCAGCATGTCGGTCAAAAAAAAAAAACAAACTTGAGCAGCTGTTTGGATGTGATAGCAGATAGCAGGAGGATGATGACCGCTGACCTATGACTAAAAAAGCAGAATGATAGCAATGTAGCATGTCAGAGGGCCCTTTTAGCTTCCCAATGAAGTATGACCCTTGCTGTTCTTTACAGTGCTGAAACAGTGACACTGCTGACACAGTTTCATGTGATTACGACTGCTAGATTGGTTGGCTGGAAAATATCCCAGCATTCTTGATGCAGAAACACAGCAATACCACTACAGCGACTGCTAACATCTTTTCATACTTTTCTTCCCATTAACAATTTTACAACCATTACCAAATGGTTTCAGACACGGAACATTTTTTAGTGTTCTAACAAAAGTTTCAGGACTAAAATCCGAGTCTGCTAAATATTCCGAAGATTGTTCAGCTACTGTCACAACATAAACAAGCTGGTTAAAAGTCTGCTGGACTCTGCCTGAACACAAACAAACCCTTTGTGGTGCTGAGGGCCTAGGCTATCCAGCAGTAGCAGATTACCATAACAGTGAGGTTTTACAGTAAAAAAAAACCCCAAAAAAACAGCGCACCGAGGGGTGGCACACGATGCAGCTCAGAACTGTGAGAGATAGAGAGGGGAGTGTGGCAAAGCAGACCCAAGATTACAAGGGAAATCTCAGGCAACTGAATAATGAATGATGGTGGTTTATGAAAGCGGGCGGCCTGAACAGCAGCCACGCAGAAACACGTTCCACACACACACACACACACAGAACGGTGTACTGTGCAATGTGCAGCAGATTCCACTAGAATATTCAATGTGCAGGAGAGACAAAAGGGAGAGAGTGAGCTTTCTTTCTCGCAAAGGGAAAGGGACGCAGACAGGTGTAGGGGCAGCTTGCCACCCTTTACATTCTCCTGCTGCTTTGTTCTATGGGCCTCCTGGACTTTTTTTTTCCCCCCTTCCCTCCCCACCAACAGCGGTGGGTAAGTTTGCTTAGGCATTCACTATAGACCAGAGGCCTACAAAGAACTCTGTATGGCACACTTAAAAGCTCTGGGAGTGGCGCCAGCCTCTCTGCTCCACCACTGTTGACTGAAAGAAATATTAACATTAGTATATATAATTAAAAAAAAAACAAAAAAAAGAGGAAAAAAAAAAAAAAGAGAGAGAGACTACCTGGAGCATTTGAGGAAGGTATGGGCCCATGTTAAGCCTCCAGATGGAGATGAGGACGTGGCCAATGAAGATGGCAATCAGTCCGATGGAGACGGAATGAGAGCACTCACTAACACAGATGAAAATCAAACCGTCTGGACGTGTTTACGGTGGGGAAATAACCCCCGAAGGGAAAGAGAGATGGTCTACTTTATACAGTCAGAGCGCTTCTGATTGTAAATCCAAACCCGGTGCAAGAAGAAATTGATGAATAACTATACATTCTGTAACGCCCCATGGCACAAGACAAACCAAAAGAAGTTAGATCACTACTAATTAATTTCTTCAGGAATTCAGTACAGCAAAGATGTGAGAAATGGGTGAGTCCATAAAATAACATTTAATCACATAGCATATAGAAACTGATCTGACAGATTGATTTGATGTTTAACTATACATAGGGACAAAGCGACCGTAGTAATGACTGAACATGAAAGTTACTTCAACAGATTGCCATTTTTCTTTATTTGCTAGGCAACATTTTTAGATAAACAAATCTATTACTCTTGTATTGACACCACTACACATGTGTTAGTAGCTCTGCTGCTTTCTAGAATACTACAAATATGTTTGTTAATGTCCTACAAGGATGGTTCAGAAGGAAGACTACTCTGGCCCATCCACAGACATCCAACAGTCGAATGCTTAACTATTCATTACATTTTCACCACTTTCTTAGTAGACTACGCCATGTAGAATAAACCGTAGAATTTAGGCTACTATGTGTAAAAAAAAATAAATAAATAAAAAAATTTAAAAAGTGAAATATTCAATTGAAAATAACTGGTTAGTCTAGGCCTAATAAGACACTGTATAAATAACAAGAAAAAACAAGGAATTTACAGCTGAGCAAGTATTTAGTATATATGCTATTTAGTAGCAGTAATTTTTGCTTAATTTTGTGAAAGGTTTTCTTTGTTTATCTGTGGTAAGTTTAAGAGTAAGAGTTTTTTTTAACAGTTTCTGTGGTATATTTCTGATGGTACTGGGTGTTTCAATGGTAGATATTCTATTGTATTGGACCATGAATACAGATTTGCAGATTAAGTCATAGAATATAGCAGAAACCTAAACTGCAAAAATTACAAGAATGTTTTAGAATAAGTTTGATGTGAAATTGAATAATCATATTTTTTACTTTTTTATCAAAAATAATTTAAACTGAAAATGAAGTCAACATTAAAACAAATTATTTCATATTGATACAACAAATGGCCTTCGCTTTGCAGAGTCAAGAATGAAGCAATTAACAGGTGAAATCATTTCAGGCATCCTTTAATGTTAGACTATAATAGAAAGCACTGTAAACAACCAGTGACATCACCGAAATGTGACCTCAAAATAGACAAACAAAGCATCACACACCCTTAAAACTGACCATGGCCTACATTTCCTGCTATATGCAGGAAATCTGTAATGATGCATCTTCCTGAGCAAGAATTTGTTGTGCTGTGACAAACTCTTCTCTCTCTTACCATCCGGGAAGAGGCACCAAAGCATTCGGCCCCAACAGCCAAACCATGCAACAGTTTCTTCCCCCATGCCATCAGGCTCCTCAACTATCAGAGATGAACAACAAATATTTTAACAAATATTGTATTCCATTTAACATATGCATTCTTAAATTAGTGTACTGGCTGTTACCTCAGTGACTGCTGTATGCTATAAGCGCATCTTAAAATATCACAGTATTGTACATCCTTTGCACATCCACCCACTCGGTGTCGTGCACTGGTTGGTGTTGCCATATACATACCTATCCATCATATTTATTATTTACACTTATGAACTTTTGTGCTGCACTATGTTCCTGCAGGAACATTATTTTTGTTTCACTGTATACCTGTATGTAGCCGGAATGACAATAAAAAGCCGAAATGACAATAAAAAGCCTCTTGACGTGAAAAGTTGGGGGTGTCATCAGATTGTAATGGACTATGAATGGTATAAAGGATGAGAAGAAAAGCCCTGTTCCCCAAGCCTCCTAGATGAGTCTAAACCAGCAGTATCAATAACACCTACCATTCAGATGAATTCATGCATACCTAAGAGGTGCACAGGTGCCGTCAGCAGTGGCATCCATTACAGTAGCCTGACTGGAGGACTTGTTCTTATGCAACAGGCTACCATCAGAGCACGAGCAATAAAAAGAAAACCAAGTATAAATTCAGGGATAGGAATGCTGAGAAACTGCAACAAAAGCACCGAAACAGTTTATATTGTCAAAAAGGGCATTGGCTATGCCTGCAGTTGATTCGTATGTACACAGTAGATGGTGATGGGAATCCCTACTGCTCTATGCAGTTTCCTTCGCAAAAGAGATCGCTTGATTCCTTCCATTTAATGTTAAGCAATGCAAATGGCCCCAAATCTTTCACACACTGAGGCCAGCAGATACACCCTTCCTTAATTTGTATGCAATTGAACAAAATCATTCAGAATTCCCATACATTTTCTGTGAGCTCAAGCTGGAGTGTCCAGCAACTTTAAACCTAGGCCCAGCTTGCCACAAACACAGTATTGTATGGGAAAGAATCAAGAGAAAAAGTAGGCAACAGAACCAGAGGTCCATTTTCGGTCAAAAGTCCAGACAGCACCTTACACGGTCATTTAATTAAATTCAAGCAATTCCCGCTCCTTAAAAACAAAACAGGAGCATTCTGGTGTGGGATATTATTAAGAATGATAATATTCAGAATGATCCTGAGTCTATTCAGAACGACCATGTTTTGTTTTCCAAGAAAGTTTCTTTAAGTCAGACAAAGACATGAATGAACCTTTTAGTGGAGGAAACTGAATATACCTGGGAACATGAGGGATTGGTCCCCCAGACTCACATTAGGTTAAGGCTTATCCCAAACTCTACTGCTGAATGAATGATTCTTCCATGGCTTTTTAAAAATTTAAAGTCAAGTAACTAACGTGTTTTTCTTGAATGGAATTAATTTAAAGGGTGAGAATAGCCTCGGAGCCTAGTGGACCAAAGGTCTCTGCTCATAGTTGTCTTTAGGGAATGTCTTCACAGTTGAATAGTGTATTTACAAATGAATCAGGCCTCTGTGTATAGGGAAGCATGTGTATATAGAAATGAATCCAGCCACTAGGCACAGCGCATCATCCACCCTTGTATGGCATGGTACTATGCAAACAGGCTCTTAGCAGTTTGTTTTTTTTTCTCTCAATACTGGCTAAAGGAATGTCCTAGATCTCTGACATTCAACACTCATCCTAATTTTTATTTTTTAAAAATCCAGAGGGAGCTCAAATGAAGTTATTTCCAGATGGGTCCACTATTCACTCACTACGTAGATTAGACAGGGAAAAAATATTCTGTTCCATCTGCTTTAAGACGTTTCTTTTAATTTTGGAAATAACTATAGAAAGAGAAGTTAAATCAGACCATGTGTTGCAGTTCTTTCAATGGAAGCGAAATATTTAAGGTACAAGAATTGAAAATCCCTCTCCACAATGCACGCACTTGGAAAGAATTTAAATGAAGAAACCAAAGAAACATACTTTCATGGTGCTGAGGCTACTGCAAACAACACTTGGTTGCGTTTAATTAAGTTAGGAGATCAACAAAACATCCTAATCATCAGCAACATGATTATTTTAGTAGCAGCTAGCATGATTGAGCATAGCCCCACGACTCCAGGCAGTTAGCTAGCTAACTAGCATCTACCATGTCCACTGCAAGTAGGCAAAGTTACCCGCAAAGACGCTAGGCTGAATTATTTTACTGTCTCCTATTGCCCTTCATTCAAAAAAGCCAATAGCCGGCACGCGAATTCAATGCTTACGGTCCTCAACTCGTATAGCTACACACCCATTGCTTATTCCGACTAATCTAGTTCTACCAAAGTAGCCGGTCAAAACATGGGCCTTATCTGGCTAGCGACACACTGAACGTCCATCGTTATAATGATAACTACTAATGCAAGTCTTAAGACAGAAGTATGTGGACGTTTTGTTAAAGGCTTATTTATAACCGTGGCTAGATATTGTGTGACTTGCGCAGGCATATTGGTGGCACAGCTACACCGACAAGTGTATCTTAGCTATCGTTAGCTAGCTAACGGAATACAAGATGATTGCATTAGCACCCATGCTGATTAGGATATTGTCATAGTTCCGCTCTCACATTTGATTTACCAGGCGTAATCTTAAATAGTAACCCAGAACAAAGAGGAGTAGAATGATAAACTATCATTCTTGAAATAATATAGAACTATAAACACTGATTAAATTTAATCTGTACTAAGGAAATGATGCTAAGATTCCATCAGCTGAGAACGTGACGTCACGACCATCTTAGCATCTCCCTTGTCTGCAGAAGTACAACTACAGGCCTTTCAACAAAAATATGAGAAAACTGTTAGCATACTCACGCTTTATCCACCAACTCCCTGACTTTCCACATATTCAGCATCTCGGCGCTCTAGCAGGGGCTTTTCGCCTCAACGACGCGTGGCCCAATCCGTAAAAAAACCACAGATGGACTAGGATATCTGTTACCAAAAACAGAATCCCCCAACCCCTTTCGCCTTTCCACGGCGCTAAACGTAGCCCCACACACGGCTAAGCGAGTTACCTCGGAGACACACATCATGCGTCATGAGGCTACGGAAGCGAGGCGCGCGTTTACGTTGACAACATGGGAAATGTAGTTTCCAGTCAAACGCCGGCAGCTCACTTATAAGGTGCATAAGTAGATTTTCTTCATTTTCTTACTAATTCAAATAAACGGTGAAATATATACACAAAACAATTATTTTAACAATGGCATCAGCTCACGCGTACAATTGCGTTCTGGGACGGAATTTAATTTTGTGCTTACATTGGATGTCCTGTCAGTCCCTTTGTGAGACACGCCTCAACGCCATATTACTCCACCCCCATACCAGCCTGTTAGGAGGAATCCAGCGACCTGGATCGTCAGGAACTTGTACTGTGGACGACAAACAAGCAAAAAAAAAAAAAGAAAGAAAAATACAACAAAACGTAATAAAACTAGAGTTAACACTATCTTTTTTTTTTTCAAAATGGTAAGAAATATTACCTTTATGCAAATGCGATCTAAATAATACATAACCAATTGAGTAGGCCAGATCAATCTTTATTAACTAAGATAATTGAAGTAATACTTTGGTGAACCACCTAAAGATAAATATTTAATTTCAATTAAAGTAAAATGTAACTCCATCAAACTAACGAAGCCAAATTGCTAATACAGGTAAGCTTATCTCAGCTATCAAAGTTGTACAAGGGAACACGTGGCCCGAATGATCTCATTACAAAGAAATATTCACATATTACAGTGTGAACTTAAGCAACCATTTGTTTTTCATGAGAAAAATTCTAAAAATATATGGGATTGATAATTTCACTATCAAGCAGTGAAACGTCCTAGTACACGACACCACATATCAAGGTAAAATCTTAACACCATTAGCACTCTTACCCCTTAACCCCATTTTTGATACTCTGACCAAACGTCCCTTCTATATCAAGGCTACTTGCTCTGTGCAGGCTACTTGTAACATGAATAACTCATATATTTCTCTGAAAAAGAAAGAAATGTAATGGTATGTCATCATAATGTGCCAAACAGAATAACTAAATTCTTTGATGGGGGAGAGCAAGGTTGTAAACCTCTCTTGATGCTTAGCATTTATCTGGGGTTCTGCATGCAATCATTATCACCCTAAGATAATTACTATCACGCGGTTCACTTTTGCTAACAAACGGAACGAATTATTATTGAAAACCCGGCTAGTTCATCGCTCAAAGTGAAGTTATAGCAACTTTAGTAATAACGGAAAAGTATAAGTCAACTCCGCAGGACATCGTAGATCTTAAAGGTTTGATTGTTTTCCTATGCGAGAATGAAAGGCAGATCCAAAGAGTAATCATTAAAAAAAAAATGTTATTGTTGCTGTGTTCACCGACTTAAACGTTAGAGGTGGTGTTTCTGAATGCTGAATAACGCACCTTTAAATTAACGGTCCAACGCGAAACATCTACTGGTCTCAGCGTGCCAACAGTAAAGTGCCAGCAGTAAGTTAAATCAAGCCATAAAAATTACAATGGAAGTGGTTTTAACTGCAGTGAATATCATGGTCATATTGAAAAGATATAAGTACTTTTTAGAACTTCTTAAAAACCAACAGTATCATTCCATCACATTGACCTTTCACTTCAAGTCTGTGTGTAGATGCTATAAAAAAGAACCTGTCAAAAGATAATGCACGTTTCCAGTTCATCTTTCAACAAGAACTCAATAAAAGCCTTACTACTGCAGTCACAACAACACAAAATACCCAAAATAACACTGTGATCCCTGACAGCCTAAATACAAAATGGCAGCAGAGGGGTTCTCTCTCCACTTTGCAAGTTTACCATTCTTACAGCACTCTGGCATATTGAGTCCATCACGTTTGCCTCGGTGACGGACAGAGCACATCAGCACAGGATGTGGTGATGGCTTCCTGATGTCAACTCCGATTCAAGGCCCATTTCTCAAGAGTCCCGTGTCATGTTACCACCACGTGTGAATCCAAGGAAATGCTGAGATTTTCCAGACAGAATCGGCCAGAGCATGATACGTGCGGCCTCCTGCGTAAACATGTATAATGAATAAATCAGTAGCAGGACGACAACAGAGCAAAGACAAAGAAAGGCGAGGAGACCCCAGAGTAAAGACAAAAAGGAGACAAGAGTCAGCACTTAATGTCCCCTGGTGTAGCGTGCCCACGAGAGCCAGCAGATTCCAGAGCCTGACTGCAGAGACCACTCAGAAGGTATCCGATCTGTCTGCCACCCAGGACTGCCAGAGATTGACAGCCAAGAATTCCCTTTTACCCCTTTTTTTTTTCATTCTGGGGGCCTGCTGATAAAGTATTCCGGAGTGGTGCAACCATCGGGAGAGGGGATAAGTGGTAAACTGTGTCCCTCTGAAGCACTTAGGCTGAGCGCCACTGCCTCAGGGAATGCTGATGCATGTTAGAGGCTGGTGCGGTTGGGCTGGAGATGGTGACACCGCCTGACACACCATCTTCCTTCTACTATCCCCCACCTCTACAGGTCTCAGTTTGCCCACGTTTTTCATTAGAATTGGCTAATTCTCAAACATTCATTGATCTTACATTGGTAGACTCTGCTTCCTGATGTGGTTAGTGTTGGACTAGGCTTAAACTGTGTTAATCCATGTCTCTGTGCCACAGTAACAAATATTTGCAGAATCTAAACATGCTGACCCTGAAAATCCTGTATATTTGTGCTGATTTTGAACATTCCAAGATTACAAGTACTCACATGCTTGAAGTACTCATGAAAAGTATTCATATATTTGAAGTGAAAAATACTCATTAAAAGTACTCTTGAAATACTCATGCTACCGCTGAATCACACATTAATTGCATTCACAGGTCATAATTGTTGGGATCATTCTTCTGGTTCCATTGAGATACTTCAGTAATTTAATTGAAATTGGATGATTTAAAATCCCCCAAGTGTTAATTACCAAAGAGATCCATAAGTAATTAAATGAAGCCTATTAAATTCCACTGCAGTCGACTTAAGAAACTAAATGTTATTTTATTGGATTTTGCTTAAATAAACGATATAAAGTGGTTGCATTGACCATGCAGTGGGAATAATTTAAAGCAGATATTTTAGATATTTTCTTTCATATGTCTTCTTTGCAATCTTTCTAAGAATTGCAGTAGTTGGCTCTTGTTTGTTTCCCTTATTTCTTATTTAACTGAATTGTGAATTAATGAATTGAATTAACTGAATTGAATTAATTGAATTTAATTGAAACGAGAGAAATTTACCTTTAAAATGCAAATTGCGAGCCATATCAATTGTCTTCTATTTTGCTTTAAAGCAAATGACAAATATTTATTACAGACCATTTATATATTCTATCTATTGTTAGTGCTTTATATTTAAATGTTCATACAGTCCTTTGTCGCATGTATAACCCGTGTCACAGTCCCTGCTGTATAGATGGAGGACAGAATGCTTCCACCAACAGAGGGCACTGTGACTCTTCATATCATATGAAATTGAGAACCACGAAGTACTTACAAAATTGGAGCTTCTCTTCACTTAAAACAGTAACATCAGCTGTCCCCCAGTGAAATATATAAGAAATACATATAAAACGTATGTTTATTTGTTATACTTTAGCAAATAAGCTGCACAATAATATCGACACAAAAAACCTAAGACAGCAGCCTTGCTAATTTATGTGACTATTTATTAATGGGCCTACTTTTGGCCACTGTTTAGTTGTTGGTCTTGTTTTTGTTTTGTACAAATGAACCAGTGGAAGACAGAAAGCAGGTGACCTCCCTTGCTGGCCAGCATCACACGATGCATGTCATGTTCAAGCCACAACACATATACCACTTTTGGAAAAGGGCTCAACATCTGCACACAGTCTGACAAGCGTCCAGGAAAAATATTGCAAATGAAGGGGCATAGAAAGAAACAGAGATGACATGCACACTCGACAACCTGAGAACCATACTGTAGGCATAAATATCTAATAGGGCAGAACTTTTGTCAGAGACAAAAAGTATTGTATGCCTAATGGGGGACTTGTAAAATAACAGAAAACAACAAAAAAAAATTCCCCCCACGCACTATTTTACAGGGCTTAAACTAATTGCATCCATATGACATTGACACACACAAAATGCACACAAAGAATAATGGGAAATGTGGATAGTTTTATTTATGTCAGTTGTTTTTTACCCAGTTTTGTTTTGATAAAGCGGAGGGGGAGCTCGAGAGAGTCCATGACCACGGACTACGATTTAGACCGACTCTGCCATGGGAAACTCAGCTGAGTAAACAGGTCTGGTCCACTAGCGCTTATGAAACGTAACAAATGGCTTTGGACCACCATCTTGTCCTATCTTCAGGTTTGTGAATACCACCCCTGCCACCTCCACCATACCACACTTCCTTCAGCTCTTTCCATTGAATCAGAACAAATTTTTATGAGTTGGAAACATAATGTTTGTGCACCATCACAGAGAGGGGCTGCTTCCCGGTCAGCTGAGCCCTGTCACACACCAAATGATATGGGAACTGACAGAACCAAACCCTGATCTGAGATCAGTGGTTGTGCTCAAGGACCCTTCTCAAATAAAGAGGCCATGGCACTGGTTGAGAGACTTGCCCACTAGTTTGTGCAGAGACCCTGCTGGGCACTCTGTTGAAGAGGTTTGGGGGTGGTGGTGCAGTATCTCCAAGCTGGAAACAATTGGCAGTTACAGACTGTTTGCGCAGGACTGCTTTGGCACACTCGGATCCTTCCATCTGAAGTGGCACATGTGAGACACGAGCCTGTTCTGGAGATCCGGACTGTTCTCCTCTGTCTGTCTCAATCTGTGGGCGGAGCTGGCTGTTTTTCATGTGGCGACGAGGCCCAACTAAGACGTGGCGACGGGAGGGGAGTGAAGGAGTGGCCCGTCTTCGACCGAGGCACAGGGACGTGCCACAAGAAACGCTGTGACCACCCAGGACCCCCCGCCAACTTAAATAAAGAGCTGTCTTGCTGTCGTTCCTGCCCAAAATTTCCCCCATCCCATTCAGTCAGACGCACAAGGGCAGCGCCTTGTTCTTTTGTTGACTGCGGCGGCATTTACCGAGAAACAAACGTATTTATTTCGGGCGCAGGCAAAAGGGGGAGGGAAATTCGTTCCAGATCTACCAAAATAAACTGGCGAGCCATGAATAACAAGAGCTGTTTCAGACTTGCAGTACTAATCTGGGGTGCATGGGGACCTATGCCCATGGGAAAAGAGAACTCCTGTGCGTTTACTGCTTTGTATTTCTTTTCTTATCGCAGATTTAAGAGGAGCTGTGTGTGTGGTTGGTTTGTTCATCTATATACTGTATATGTCTTTGTGTGAGTGTGTTTATGTGTTAGGAGTTGGGGCAAAGAGAGAAAACACACCCTTTGTCTATGAAACACATACTTCACATGTGAGAATAAACCTGGTGAGTCAGAGATTTTTTTTCCCCGTCTCTCCACACACAACTTCAATTCGTCGTCTAAGAGGCTCATGAAACCCGGGGAAGGCCCAACACACGCTCCCAACCTCTGCAACATCTCCGCACAGAAGGCCCTAACCTATGGAAGTGAGACTGAACACGTCTTGAACTGCCAGCCATAAAAGCAAAGTGGATTGTTTCTGGAGTTGGAGAACGACCTTCCCTCCCCTACTTCGGCCTCTCAGTCTGAAGACCCACTGGTGTCCACAAGCATCTGCTCTTTTATGGCCTGATTCAATTAACAATTTAGTTAGAAGTGGGGGGGGGGGGGGGAACATCTGGAGTCATTAACAGTTAATGTGCAGAATGAAACGGAAGGTAAGTGACTTTCAAACACAGAGACATGCTGAGCAACTTCAAGTAAGGACCTGTCAATCAAACCATGGAAATGAAGATAGTTTAAGACAAGCCACAGATATTCGACATGTTTGTCGTATTAAGCCTAAGTCTGGCCTTGAAATCATTCTCAGAAGATTTCAAGTGTAGTCAAATGTTGCCAAGTGCAGTTACTAGCAGCCAAAAAACAGGCCCAAGATGTTTCTCTTGGAATACTTGCTCAGAAGGTTCTTTTTGGAAAGACTATAATAAATAAAGAAAAGAAAAATATTGACATGTTGTGTAATATTTTGAAGCTCACTTGGAGTATCACCTCATCCAATTTAGAAGTGAGAAGGACCTTATGAAATTATACTTGTTTTTCTTTTTTCCTTTGGAATCACAGCACACTTTCCATTCTAATGAGCCATTTACTGAAATGGCACACAACAAGCTGTGAAAATCTGAAACTAGGCAGTAGTAACATTTGATGTTCAATATACTCAACCTAGTACTATATATACACACACAATATACTAACCCTAGCTTATATGGAAGTCTGCATAGAGATCGCTATCACCAATTACAGCTCTTCCACTATTAGAAATACACTGGTTTAGAGAATATTTTTAAATAAACAATTAGGAAAATATCAGGGTGTCAGCTATGTGTGCAAAATGAATACCACTACTCAGTTGCAGCTGCTAATTTATATACCTTGTGAACATAGTTGCTGGTAAGTGTTGTACTATGACAGATATTTTAAACAGAAATTCTATCTGTCATTTATTTTGTGTGAGAATGTACTCTTTATTTGACTGGGTTACAGTTCAAGTGTAACTCAGCCCTGGAGCAAGAGACTAGTATACATGACATTGCTGAAAACACTTTGGATACATTGCACTGGTCCAAGAGTCCCTTCGGTAGAATTTCATGGCTCAGAAAGAATGGACGCCAACTAAAGCTATTCAACAGCAGACTCAAATAAGCCCAGACTATACCAACGCTCGCACAGGACATGTTCCAGTTGTAAAATGGATCGATTACTGCCTAAATATTGACAGTTGAACATTTACTTCACACTGACTAATTCAAAGGCAATGAGCATTAAGCATACTTCCAAATGATTGTGAAGTCATAGGAAAAGTATTCCGCAATGCGGAGTGCATGTGTGTGCGCGTGTCTGCGTGTCAGTCATTTGCTTGTTAGTTCAGAGAGCCTGTCTTTTTTTTTTTTTTCCTGGGCCATGAATTACATCAAGGGCATTAAACCCTGGGAATCAAGGGAGAGAACTTAAGTGCAGTGTTTGTGTGTATATGTGAGACTGGCCTTGACCTAAGAGAGAGAGTGAAGGAGAGAGAGAGACAGTCAGAAAGACGGAAAAGCTGGAACAAGCGAAGGAAAGCAACAACCCAGACGGAGGAGTATACATTCTTAAAACAACACCACCTCGTCAAAGCTGCTCTCTCACCAGTCATACAGGGTGCTGAAATCTCCATTTGCAAACACAGTAAAAACCCAATGAGCTGACGTGAGCCATGACACTGCTGGTGAAAACAAATATTATTCTTCGCCTGGCCAGCAGGAGAGCCTGCGGCGTCAGAAGAAAGGTGTTAATTGTTTTCAGGCTGTCGTGTTTAAAAGCTGCTGAGATCAATTAAAGTCATCGCTATGCGCTGTGCTTAAATCAAAGGGCACTCACAGAAAGGAAATTCAGCCTGTATATCGTTTACGGAATGCAGGGAGCTGACATAGAGTAATCGTGTGAAAGCAGACAGTGAGAAAGCACTTAAACCAAGAATGCAGCCCCCATTCGCTCAGTGTGGATGGAGAGTAAGAGTAACGGCTTATTGAAATTTGTCCGGCTCTGCTGGGATGATTAAGAACGAGCCCCTAGTATAAAGATTTGTTCACCATCAACTTACCAAGTATATTTTTCACTTCTTTCAGATAGCCATTTATCTTTAGAGTTTGTGTGTGTCTTTGTGTTTGTGTCTGAGAGAGTAAGGGAGGAGGAGAGTGCACGCTCGCAGGAAATTAAACACATTTTATTAAACTAAGCCAAACTAAAAATTCACATTTTGTAACTCTGAATATGGCAAAACTTTTCCACACAAAAGAGCCTGTGCATTTCAACAAAAAGCACTGCTTTTCGAGTGCACAACAGCGACACGTAAGGAAGCAAGGAGCGAAAGGCATTTTTGCTGAGCTCCAGTGGCATCTGAGATTCGTACTCCAAACCCTTTCGGTTTTCCGGGCAGAGTTGGTCAGTCCCTGAACTCAAGCCCCTGAGGACACCCACTGATTGGCAGGCGGAAGCCAGGCATGAATAGAGTGCTGGTGATGGCAGAGGTACTTTGACAAAGACAATAGTAAAGTGGAAAATTGGGTAAATGGCTCAAATCCTGACAGTGCAGCCAACTCTGTGAGTTGCTAACCTGCCAGAGTCGATAAATGTCGAGTTTCAGTGTCTGCGTGGCTGCTGGCTGAGAATGGCATTGCAGAAGAAACAGAGCTCTAACTATTTTCTTGGGTGCTGTTATTTGTAATGGATTTGATGTCAGGATAATCAAGTTTGTGTGCGGGTGGGTGAGTGATGCACCAAGCTTATTAACGTCATATCACCTGTGACGCTGTACTGAGCTACCTAACCTAATGTTCAAATGGCAGCCCTGAAGACTGCTTGCTAACCTTACGTAACTGGTAACTAGCTACTTTTGACTTTTACCTATTTCTACTGGCTAACAGGAAATAAACCTCGTACCAGCACCTAGCATCTTTTTCACCAAGACTGCCACAATGGCTGGTTCACCAATGTGGGACTATGTCATGCATATGCAAGAACTATTAAAAAGTTTAGAATCGAACTCACAAGATCGCAACTCGCTAGCTATGTCTGGTTCTGACCAGATCTGACTGGAGCATGTGGCAATAATCAGGACTGTTTCCTGAGAAAGATGCTCCACACTACCGAGTTTTCCGTATCACAAAGTGAAGGAGGAGGGAACAACATGTAACAGGAATGGGCCTGCTTAACACCAACTTGCCACCAAAAAGAAAAACAAACAAACAAACAAGCAAAACCTGACTGATATTCCAAGGTTTGTGAAGTCATCCTTAGCTGGAGAGCAAACACACGGCTCTGTGGAAGTGTTGTTCTCCAGCACAATATGTGCCTCAAACCAGTCCTCTGTCAACAGCCATCTGAGCCAAGCATTCTGCTGTCAAAATGCCAACAGCATCCACAAATCATGAATTAGTGTTTGTAGCCATCTACGCACTTCACGATGAATAATAAAGCTAATTTGCTGCCCTGATTTTCACATTCAAAGAACCAGTTATTATAGTACTCTCTGTCTGCACACATCTGACAGTCATTGTGCTGTTACAAACCTACACATAACCACAAGTTTTGCCCCCCCCACCACCCACCCCCCCAGACATGTAATTACCCAACATACGAATAGTAGACTCTGCATCAAATATGGTTCAAATAGTTCAAATATTGTTTCATTCAAAATCTATCTGGCTGACATTAACCTTGTGCCCTTTAATTTCACTGCATTTGGGTCGTCTGGCAACCTTCAGGGTATAAAAATAATTTGTGAGATATAATTCATCTTATATAAATCTTCTCAAACAATAACAAAACACTACAGTGCTAACAACATACTCAAGGCTCTGAGATCCATCAGCGATCATGCATCTCAGCATGCTGTGGTTTGGAGACTGAGGGTGCAGGTGACATAAACTCGGTCTTGACCGAACGCGATTCGAACACCAAACTCCACCCTTAACCCTTGTTGGATTGCATCGACGTCAGATACTGGGACAAAGGTCACACATGAAAATTGTTTGTCAATATTTGGTAATTCAGGCTTGTTTGGTTCAGTATTGGGAGTTCCAGCTGCTCTTCAGTGTAACAACCTGACATTCCCTTTTGAGACTAGCCTTAGCTTTAAAGGTAACATCATCAATTGCTGCTTTGCTTTTGTTTACTGTATATCCCGGTGAAATGATCCAGGGCCTGACTTACTTAGCGCATCTGATCAGTGGAACTTCAGCAACCCCAACTGCACGACATGAATATTTCATTTCACATTTGCATGGGTCTGTCTCAACCAATCAAGCACCTCGTTCGTTATCCGCCGCCCACTCTTTGCCATGGCGACAAGCATGGCTTTCTCTTGCGGGGGAGGAACCAGCTCCATGCTCCATCAACAGTAATTATCAGCAATTGCGAGAAGGAAAACTATTACTGCTAATGCTGGGGGAAAGTTGTATCTGCACAGATGGCTCGGTGCTCGTTCTCCTCCTAGCTCCACGGAGTCCTGAGAGAGTTCTCCTCGGCAGATTAGCGCTGTCAACTGACAAAGACAGGCAGCTGGTGCTCCTCCCCTGTTTCTTATCTTCCAGACTCCTGTGATGCAATCGTTTCCACTGATGTGTTCTGGGAGGACGAGCTGTGAAGTCCGGAATAGCTCACTGGCATCAGTAGAGTCTAATATTGACAATGGCGTCGGGTCTGTGATGGCTGTGAAATCTAGAAGCTCTCAGGTTTTATAACGAAGTCCGTGTTTGTAATGGGGCCTTAACTATGGCGGAAGCAGTGCACTTAAACTAAATGGTCTCTGAGAGAATGAAGTACAAGTTGCACTGTGTATCTGATATTCCTCTATGTAAAGACACGCACTGCACGTTGGTTTAATAATGTGACAATGACAGGCTCTACGAGTCTCCACCAGACTCTATGAGTATAGACCCAGGATATGAGGTAAGACATACTCAGGTTGTTCAAATAATAGTGTTACAGTTCTGACAGAGTCTATTTTGAGTCAATAACTGCCTGGATATCATGCTGATTAATCAATCTTGCTGTAGCTACGAGTAAGGCAAGAAGAACTGAAAGCCAACCACCAGAGCCACCTCAGGAAAGATTGCAACAGAGAAATAAGATGAAAGGATGGCTTCCAAGTGCTTTGACTGGTGAAAGACCCCCCCCCCCCCCAATAAATAAATAAATAAAAGGGGGATTAAGTGAGGTGGTGACCAAAAAACCCCCCAAAAAAACACCCTAAACCATGTCTCTAAAGAATATCTAGAAAGATTTTGTTGTTGACAAAGATCATTAAATATAGGTGGGAATCTCTAAATGGAACACATATGGAAGCCATTTACTCTTCCAGGCATTTCACAGCAAAATCACATCAACTGTACATCTTGGTGTCTTGACAAACCTTTGGATGGATTCAGTCTTTCAGTTTCTCCACAATTCAGAATGGCAGTCCATTACGACTTTGCCTGCATTATCCATAGACCTAAATGTTCCCATTTGTCTTGTAGCCAACAAAACCTATCAGTCGATGGGCCTGGAATATGGGAGCCTTATTAATAACTCAAAGCAATGATTTTCTTATGCATTATTCAAATCACTTGGTACCAAAAAAGCCCTGGGTTAGGAGTTAACAGTATTGTGTTACCGAGGGAGCACCGTGGGTTTGGCATCTCTGTGCCTCCCACTAACCCTGAGGTGCCAAGGAGGCACTTTGCTCTGCCAAAGGACAAATTTGATGGCATGTCATAAGGTAGTCTCCAGATAGTGATTGGAGAGACCCATCATTTTTACATTCACACTGGGGCAGAATTACTAATGGATTGTTGGGGTTCAAGGTTTAGGGGCAGAAACGCATACTTGTCTTCCTCTCTTTTTGTAATTTTGTAATGCTTTAAATTGGTTCAGTCAAAAGATAATATTTTATCAACAGAATACTGAATACAGAAGTAAGCCAAAAGAAAGGAGGGGCAGAAAAGATGCATGACTGTTCTGATGAGCCTGTCCACCAAACATGGGATGCCTGTTTGTCTTTTAGCATAGCATGCATTTCACATGTAAGATAGATAGAGAACATCATGTGTCATGTTGAGGAGAACATCACATTCTGCCAAAAAACAAGAACACGGAAAATGTTTTCTCTCATGTATAGCAGGGTGAGTTGGTGGACTGGCAGGTGGGATGTGAGAAATATAAATGTCTAGGTCTAGGTCCTGGACCCATCAAGGGTCAACATGCCACTTTCTCTCCTTCTCCCATGTTGTCTCATGGTCAAAGGCTTCCAGCTCTTAGCCCTTTGGTCTGATCATCCTGTCAGCTCGTGTATTTACCAGAGAAGGAGAAAAGGCAATACCATAAAGCGGGGGGGGGGAAAGACCAGCTGTCATCCCAGGGTGCACTTGGGATCCACAGGGCCACCTGGGGAATGTATGCAAGGCCATAAGGCCCTGTGACTCCGGTCGGTCAGACAGCATCCGCCCTGTGTTTCCCTGAGACAGTAGCTTCCCCCTCCCTTGCACTGTCCCTCTTTCTCTCTTTGACAAATGAGCTAGGACAGTGTGAAGATGTGCATCTGTCCATGCAGAGAACATGCATTAAAGTATATGCTGTCTGGCACAGACATGCAGTAAGCAGCCCTAAGTCAGAAAAAGGGTAAACCGGGGCTAGATGACATCAAAGCTGCAGGACAAGCATGCGTGCATGGGACTGCATTGGACTGTGTACATGTCTGTGCATGTGATTGCATGTGCATGCATGTGCTTGCATGGTCTTCATTGTGTTTGTTCTTTTAAGCTCAAATCAATTTAGTTGTCTGGCAATTTACTTGATTTAATTGAATGGTGCAATATACCCCATGGTGAATATAAGATCTAATTTCAGGTGTAATTACAGCAAATTCTGTAATCTACAGCCATTGATCTCAATGGAAATGAGACAACATTTGCAGATCTCCCCAAATTCCCAACCAGCAACATTTAGCATAACACATCCTGTCCCTATATTCTCCCACGGGAGTGTCGAGAAAAAGATACTTCCTGCTCCAGCACTCTGACCTCACTACATTACGCCAACACTTAAAGGCTGGAAAATATGACTACAACCCATGGGAATACCATCAGCCATTGGCTGGGTGTGGCCGATGAGGAGATTAGGTGTGTGTGTGTGTGTGTGTGTGTGTGTGTGTGTTTCTGTGAGTGTGTGTGTGTGTGTGTGTGTGTGTGTGTGTGTGTGTGTGTGTGTGTGTGTGTGTCGGGGGGGGGGGGGGGGGGTATGCGTGTGCAAGTATAAAATTTAACGGATGTAACAGTCATTTACCAGCTACCAATAGTCTAATAAAGAATGCAGTGTATATTAATACTAAACTCCACACAATAGATAATGGCCTCTAATAATGGCCAGGGATTGGTGTCATTTTGTAAATGGTTCCCCAGTGCACAGCTACTTGGTTGTAAAGTGACCAAAGGGTGGGTGATACCTGATAGATAAAGCTTTTACAGTAACCCTTGAGTAAATGAATACTTTTCCTAGGTTTACTCCTTATTTGGAAATATGTAACCTTAAATGAAATCACTGTATTTTTTAAATTGCATCAATTGAATGAATTTGAAACACTAAAGCAATGAGAGACTCAAATTTGCCCTTTAATGTCCACCAGAGTTATGAAATCTATTACAGTAGACTTATTCACTTTGTTGTAACTGCAAAAGCTAACAGCATTTGGGCAATCATGCAGGACTTTTTATTAAGAGAAGCATCACAGGAACCAGGTTCTTGTGGAATTCAGAATTACTACTTGTACTCACTCTAATTTAACAAAAGTGAATGTAAAATGTCTACATGTTTATGCTCAAAAGATGAATTATTACAGCAATGATTAATATGGGTTTGTGTTTTTTTTGTTTTTTTTTTACATTTTATAATCAAAACCAAACTGGAAACTTACTCTTCCAAAATATTTCATAGTAGACTGAAAAACATCAACCTTGTGGTTGATTTTTTTATTACACACTTTTGTATTTACTACAAAACAAACGGTCTCTGATCTGACAGGTTCATTTAATGTTAATTCACATGTTTTCAATTTTTAATGTGCTTGGGACAATTTTGACAGATTCCCAAAAGAACATTTACTGTTTTTTGTGGTGAAATGATTTATTTTGAGACTGGTAGTACATTTTGCAACAGAAATTATTAGATGTTTTGCAGTGATATTTGCTGTAATAAATAAATGTTATTATTCAATGCACGGTTAGTTTGAGGTCTGTTAACCCCTTTTCTTGTCTGAATTAAATCAGTAGTTACATGGACGCAAAAACACACAGTCAAACACTAAATCCTTCTGACTCACAGGTACTCATGCACACAGACACATGCATGCACAGCCACACACCTATAAACTCCATGTGAACATAGCAAATATAACTTCAGCAGATGCAATTAAAATCTCACTGTGCCTCGGTAAAATTGAGCAATTAAGGCAGAAAAATCAACACAGAGAAGAATTATTCACCCCACAATAGGATTCTTGCCAGTATCAACTAACCACAAAGGTTTCCTTACTGATTGTTTTATTGCCATCATACAAAAATGGCCGGAAAAGCCAGACTTTGTTAGACGATGCATCTTTGCCATTACATTTGTTTCATCTGGGATGGTGCCCTTGGGCTTTCAGTGATTTCCTTATTTCTTGTGTGTGCACATATGTGTGTTCAGAATGCTTGAGTTGTGTGCGTGTATGTGTGCATGTGCCTGTGGGTGTGTGCGTGTGGGTGTATGTGAAGTGCATGTCCCAGTCCCAAGGTCAGGCAGGAAATGTCTGTGCAGATGTTGCCGTCATGTAAGGTTATGATGAGAGGCTGGGTCCGGGACTGGCTAGGGACAGGAAGCAGCTTTGCAGATTATTAAAATGGTACATTCTCTTCCTTTTGAATTTATTGTATTCTGAATCCTGCTCTTTTTCTCACGTGGATTGTAAATGCGCTCCGTTTGTATTTTATACGAGAGCGATATTTTAAATAAATAGACTTAAAAAAAAAAAAGAGATTGTACATTTTCCCTGTTTTTACACTAATGACCCAAAAAGAGATTTATGATTGAGAATTTGAAAGGTGAAATTTAAACGCATTATCTCTTAGACTCCTTCCCACTACAGATTAAATTATTGTGTTCGATAATAACATCTGCAAAGAGCGAGTCAAAGGGAAAAGGCTGTTTTATAGACTAGATGGCGCCGTTCAACCAAAAACATCACCACCGCTGGCAGGTAAAGGAGCACTTACTCCGCTGTCTCTGGGTTCGCAGGTGTAAAGCTTCATTGGCCGAACTGAGCTGCAGATGGCGGGATGCACTCGAAAATCTCCGTCACCTCACAGCGCTGCTTTCCGTTCATTAAAACACGTCGCATCCCACGTGTGTGAACGCATTTCAAAACGGCGGAGCTAACGATCGCTCGGCAGCTGCGACTGCTGGTAGCAAGTCATCGTGATCCAGCGTAATACTGACAGTGTCGTATCCTAAAAAGCTTTTTTCTTCGCATGTATAACATTTAGGAGTGATGGCCGACGGTTACCTGTTTTGCATTTAATATTTATCCACGGCTAAACGGTTAAACATAGCACTTAAAACAGTGGCTGCGCGAAAGATAAATCGACTACATAATTGCAGAATGAACATGAGTCGGTGCAGAAACAGGCTTTTTTGTGTCCATCCTAAGGCGACTCACCAGTTAAGGTAGAAAAGAAACTAGTCTTTTGCTGAATCCTCCTTAGATCAAATTATTGAGCATTAATTGGCTAGAATGACTCAATCTTAAGAATGAAACAGACGAGTGAGACAAACAAATTAACATGTTTTGACACATTCTGCCAGAGATTGTCTTTTTACTTTGTTTACCCAGGTGTTGAAAAGTGAACGCGATTTCGGCTACTGAGCTGTCACTATTACGGTTTTGTTATCATCTATCTTAGCATTAAAAGTCTGGCATGTCCCAAATTCAACTCTCTTGGGAAGGCAAATATCATAATTTATGCCAGTAACTTGTTATACAATTCTATTCATGACACTGCAAAGCAGTGGGCCTTCTTTGCAAAACTCTTTTTGTGGTTTGATAAAGAGAGATTTTGTGAGCAATGGCCAAGGAAGGTTGGGAAATGTGGCGAGAATCTTTTTTGTTTTTCCTCAGGTATGGATGAGAGACAAATACACACAACATGAAAGAGGGCTCTCTCAGGGTTTTTTGGCTAGGAAACACTGAGTGAAAATGCACTGGCTATGCCCCATTCAAATGTGCTGTATGTCACCGTAGTGTGGATGTACAAAAGAAGGAAGGTATGAAAGATAAAAAAAGTGTGTGTATGGGGAGGGGGGTGAGGGTGCATGTGTGAGACAGAAAAGAGAGTGTGATGTGTGTGTGAGTGTGAGTGTGTGATGTGTGTGTGAGTGTGTGTGTGTGTGTGTGTGTGTGTGTTTGTGTGTGTGTGAGTGTGTGTGTGTGTGTGTGTGTGATGTGTGTGTGAGTGTGTGTGTGTGTTTGTGTGCGTGTGTGTGTGTGTGTGTGTGTGTGTGTGTTTGTGTGCGTGTGTGTGTGAGTGTGTGTGTGTGTGTGTGTGTGTGTTTGTGTGCGTGTGTGTGTGTGTGTGTGTGTGTGTGTGTGTTTGTGTGCGTGCGCACGCTCGTGTGTGTGTTTGTGTAAGAGAGAGAGAGTTTGAGTTTTAAGTTTCATTTATTATAAACAATCAGTTACAAATGACAGCTGAGAACACTGTTATCATGCATTGCCTATGCTCTTGGCAAATATTATTTCACTATTATTAAAACTGAAAAATGCTCCATCATAATCCCACACCCTCTCAAAAGCCCCGCTCCCCTGTTAAATTTGTATTTGACCACATTCATGGTCTCACCAGTCATTTAAGAATAGCACATTGCAATTTGACCTTATTCCAACATCTGGTTCTTACTATAACAAACAGACATTTTGGCTTACCACAAAATAACAATTAATCATTTTTCTTATTTTTTAAGCAGGGAAAATTCAACATGTTAATATGGATAGTGAACACCACGTCAAATTTTATTAAACTTGAAAAGCTGAGAGAATCTTCCACATTGTAGCAACCAGTGAAATACTATTTCACACATTGCTAAAAAAGGGCATTTACATCTGACTGCTGGATTTAAAATCAACACAGAAGCATTAACTACAATGATTGCATGTAAACTCCATTGCCAGTCCCTGAAGCGAGAGGGAGTAGAGGGAGATAAAGAGAAGGAGAGATAGAAAAAGGGTAAAGAGGAGAGAGGGAGAGAGAGCGACAGAGAGCTAGAGAGGGGGAGAGAGGTAAGGCAAGAAAGAGTTTAATCGCGGGCACCTGCAGAGAAGACAGAGAAGGTCGGTTTCCCCTGTGGAAAAGTTTTAAAGATGAAATAATTCATGAGCAAGTGAACTGAGCAGACCACCTAAAAAGAGCATGAAGAGGGAGAGAGAGAGAGAGAGAGAGAAAGAGAGAGGAATGAACACCTGTCACTCCAGCAGGCCAAAAGAAGCTCAAATGAATTAAGCCCTCTTCATAATTGGACTCTCCTTAATTGCTTTTATCACAGAGGAGACTCTTTCTTCATTAAATTCAATGTCAGTTTCTGGGTTAAGGAAAAAAAAAACCTGTCACTCTACTTTTATTGCATCGGCTCTGTGCGTGGTGTTGCTCAAGTTGAACCTTGAAGTTATATCAGGAATAGTTGTGGGATACGAAACTTATAGGGCCCCTGATGTGTGCACCTGGTAAGAGCAAGGTTTAGCTCTGCCGAGGTTCAAGTCGCAAATGTACCACATGCCTTCTGTGCTTAGAAGATCCAATTGGTTGCTTTACCACTGTCTGATAATGAAGTGACCCACCCTGCCCCCTTTACATGGCCTTTGGGCAGAGAGCAGCTCAGAGAGTTCTCATCCAAACGCATTCAGCTACTTGGGACCTCAAGATGCTGAGAACCACTCTATTACCCACAAAAAATGTGTTTCTAGAACACCTCAGGGACTGGTGAATGCCAAGAACTGGTGTACATGGTTTTGCCAGCTAGGCTGATAAATTCAAGGAAAACATGAAGATTAACGGCACCATAAGCCTCAGGGTTGCACGAATCAACCTTATGCATTTCTGCATGTATATCAACTATCCGCTTTCGTTTGTTCTGCTGATCGTTGTGAATTATGCCGTTAAAATATTTGAATATTTCCAACAGAATATGTGTCTTTAAGCGGGGGAAGCGCGTGCATACAGGCGCTTAAAGATTCCAGCATAAGGTCCGACATATCTACTGACAAAACTTAAGATCTAGCGAGCATAACCAAACCACGCCAAAGCTGATCTCTCCTGGTTCCATTTGATTGACAGGGAGGCAGGTAGGTAAACTGCAGGTCGTTGCGCGGGTATGACAACAGAGGCTTCATCACTATGCAGAGCCGCGGCGCGTGTCTGTGCGCCGAGGCGCGATCGCTCCCTCGCCGTCTCTGGCCCTCATATGCATTCGGGAGGGCCGCGCGGGACGCCATTTGCATTAGAAAGGCGAATACAATCACTTTAATTTTTAACAAGACATTCTGAACGAGCCACAAAGACCGCATCCCCGAGACTGACAGAACCCGGGAGAAGAAGAAGAGAGAACGAGAGGAAGAGAAAAAAGAGGAGAATTATTATGCGGGAATTAAAAGAAAAGCCGGGGTTGATGCCGGCGCCAACTTCAATCGAGCTCCGCGAGCATCGGAGAAAGGGCGGAACGCGCTGCATGTGTGTTTCCAATAAAAATAACATTAAAGTAAATCCGCCATTAATCTTGCATATTGATCAAGGTCGCCGTTAAGGAATTAATCATGAGTGAAACGCTATACATCAAATAATCATAAATAAATAAACAGGCCAAACAATGTGCTAAGCTTGGGTTGAAGTCAATACCTCATTAGCTTGAGAATGTAGACGCCCCGTACTTGTTTTCAGGAGCAAAAACTAGACGTGGTCTAAAGGCCACGATTACTGGGACTATTTGCATTTGATGGATGGATATTTGCAAGGATGAATGCTTTAAGTCGAAGGTCTAAAGTTAATACAGTCTAAAACGTATTTAATAAATGGCAAAACACCCCAATATGAGCAATAATAAATGGGGTGACAGAATATGAGCTAACAGACTCCACAGGGTTCTCGCTTTGATTCAGAATTTTAGTTTTACTGCACTTCAGGTTCTCTCCCCTCAATTTTAGCATTATCAGACAAAGAGAACAAATGTTCAGAGATCATTTTGTGAAAAGCATATTGTGTTCAGAATTTTGAACACAAAATGAGAGGAACTCTGAGGAACACAGCCATGCACTGCACTTCTTAATCACAGCACCAGCAAATGAAAAGGTCTGTCAAAGACCGTTCGTTTTGGGGGAGCATAAGTTTTGCCCGTCTCTTCCAGGCTGAGTTGAAGACAGCATGGAAAACGATAGCAGTAATTACATTTTGATAAGTGCTTACATTTCACACACGTGGGGTGGATAATACAAGTGGGCTGAGAGACCCACAGACCCTGTGGTAGGTCTCGGCGGGAAACGCATGTTCCTGGCTCCTGACACGACGAGCCGGAAAATTAATTTGTTTCTGCGCGTTCTCCCTTTCTTTCTCCTCCTGAGGGCACCTGTCTGCCGACCTGCTCTGGTGTTCGTCGCCACTCCTGACTGATGCTTGCGCCTGGTGGGACCGCCGACAGTGCTTCCCGAATAATACGTCCTCCCAAGCCCGGTGAGCCAAAAAACCTCCCTCATCAGCCCCTCAAAAGCACCCTGGTGCCTGCACAGAACAAACCCAGCAATGCTTGCAAACGTGGGGCTCCCAAGCATCCAGAATCCGGACTAGGGGTTAAAGCAGGGAAACTAATCAGGGCTAATATACAGCCTGCCTGTCCATGAAGGACAGCAGCGATGAAATGAAATGATGAATTCCGTGGAGCTCAATGCCGTGCCCCCTTCTACAGAAAGGATCCCTTCATCTTTCCCAAAGGGAGAGGAAAAAGGCTTCATTAGGGAACAAGGGGGAAAGACAAAGCCCCAGTAACGTGGCATAGAGTCGTAGCCTTGTTACCCGTGACATCTGCCATAATCTTTGGAGATTACCTTTCAGTGGCCATAATTAAAAGGGCAGGTGTCATGAACAATTACACCAACCGCCATGTCCCACCTCGACATGATTCTCCACCCAAAACCCCACCCCTTACTTAGCTCTCCCCTGTACCCACCTCCTCGCCCCAACCTCTTCATGAGAAACTCAATCAAGTTAGCATTCTTTGGGGAGTTTACTAACACTTAGCATTTGAAAGAGGCAGTGATTGGCATCTCTGCTTGACTGACCACTGAAATGAGAGCTTAATGACGGCAATACTCTGACGCTCCTGATTTTAATTTCTTCGGGGAGCAGAGGCACATTCACACTGCATTCAATTCACATGAACAAAACTGGATTTGTTTCAGAGACATATTATGTGAAATGCAGATGGTTTAATTGAAAAGGAAACTTAAATTGGTTGGTGTCTAGTTGTCAGATGTTTACTTTTCACAACTTGACAATATTTAAGTATATAAGTAATATGTAAGTAATCAAAACACTTGGATATATCTTTTGATGTCAAAGCATAATTTGCAACTTATGGAACTTACAGATGCCCTTCAGCATTGCAGTCCAAGCTGTTCCTGATGGGGGCCTGTGGGGGATGGCTCGACAGATTTGGGGAAGCGCTACAGTTAATTCAACGAAACCTGCTTTGGGCTGAAACGAGTACATCAATATTAGGCAACCTTCCATTCTAAAACAGGGTCTAGAGCCCCAGACCTCAGCTTTTATTATTAATGTCTGCCAAAGGAGGTTATCCGCTTTACTGTATCTGATCTGTTTCACTTCCCTTTTTCTGGAGTTGCCAGACTTCCTGCAGAAAACTTTCAATTTGTCACCAGCCACGTACAAATTCAACACCGGTTACAAAACTCAATGACCTTCAATTGGAACCAGATGGTGCAAGGGGCCTTCACGTCGAAGTGCATAGCAGCAGCTGGTTTACACCGAGCAGTGCACTCAGGACTACGTTTATACAGTTGAAGGCCTTTTTAGTTGAACCTGCTATATCAACTGCAGCACAAACTGGACTAAGAGGCCATGCGTGCCGTGTAAGACTAAGACAATATGCAATATAATTCAAGTCAGGGAATTTGGCCCAAAGTTGGCCCAAAGTTGCAGCACATCCACGCAGGCTTGGGGTGAGTTCACTGCTGGTGTAGGACATGGAGACACTACTGCTACTGCTGCTCTCATAGACAGGCTCCAGCTTGGCCACTGCTCATTTCCATAATTAATCCACCGAACCCATATGGTCGAGGGCAGGGCCTCGCTGTCTACTGGCTCAGCTTCTCTGAAAGGCAATGTCACATATGCATAGGCAAAGTCACATTTTAGCACACACGCGCTGCATGGCACATCCGCACGAGAGGTGCCTCTGGGTCCACGGCCGCGCCGACCTTCATTAGGCCACGCTTACGTTCTCGCCGACATGCAACAACTGTGCGAGCGCTTTTACAAATGAACTCGCCCACCACCTCCTCGCACTCGTTGATGCTCGGAAGAATAATTTTCGACTGGCCGATTGGTATTCTCTTTGTGTCTGTGGCTAATTCTCCCTTTGTCTTCCTTTATTACCAGACGTTTGGCCCTCACTAAATAGCACCACCAGCATACAAGTGCAAAGCAGGATTAGCCGCTAGCCATTCGAGCTGGCCTCCTGGGCGACTGCTGCAACTCAGGCGGCATCTACTCGGGTCTGTAATGCACAGCAGCTGTTCGGGACATCTGGGTACAGGTGGGAATATGGTGCATGAGCCCCACCACGCCCTCCCTACACCCGCCTGAGTCTGCCACCCTTCACAGCCGGAGCAACTCAGGGGTCAAAAGATCATTCCACTAGCAGCAAAGCTTAACAGATTACCATTTGTAACACAGCCCAGCTAGCTGGCGCTGAATGCTAATGACTCAGACGGGCTTAAAGGAGAGTGGAGATGGTCTGAAAGATTAGGAGGTCCAGATCTGTGTTTCAGTCATTCGCAGTGGATTAAGTGGCCTTCAGCCTACTAAAAAGCAGCTGACGCTGGGACTATTTTGCGATCGCTGTTCACTAGTGTAACAGGGTGTTAATTTTGATTCGCCTTGGCTTGTTTATGAGACCATTACACCCAAACTCCCCTCTCTTGTGTCTCTTGTGCTGGATTGGTGTTGATCTCTTTCGAAGACCTGCGGAGATACCTGTTTTTCTTTAGCAGTGACTTTTGACCTCTGGGGGATGTGATTCTTTTAGACCAAAAGAGGGCAGCATAGTTCTGTCAACAGCTTTCTGAAGTCTGATCTGTTTAGCAGCGTAGGGGCTCACTCTCTCTGGTCAGTTTTATCAGTGACCTAGAAGTAATCAGCACTTACATTGCTCTATGTTCTGCGTAGAAAAAGGATAAATTATAAGCACGGTACAAATACTGCCATAACACAATTACTATTTCTGTAAATGCTGTTCAGCAAAACACATACTAGTGCTGCCCAAAAAAGACATTAATAGGATGAGGTCGTAATTTAGTGGTAATGCAGGATATCATACTAAATACTTCAACTATTAGTGACAAAACACTGTTCCTTTTGTGACTGCTTCCTGCATATTCATGCATAAAATTATAGCAATTTCCCATAAAGCATTGTTTCTTTTTTATCTTCAAAGAATGCAGTCTGTCTCCCGTGGGGCTGGACTGATGTTAATGTTATTCCACCCAAACAAGTATTAGTGTTTATGGTCGAGGCTGGGTTTAATAAAACAAAAAAGGATGTTTGTATTGCTTGCTTGCTTGCTTGCTTGTGGCTTATACAAGCACCAGAAAGAAATGTTTACTGGAGGACATGTGAGTTGACAACCGAAAAATCACCATGACAATCTGGGTGTTCCATCATAGGGACACATGTTTCTTTTCTGTGTCTTTTGAGTCTGTCAACTGTCAAATTAGACATATTAATACACTCTAACTGAAGCTAATAATATACATATATAAAATTTAGAGCGCAATTCATTTATACTCAGTAGTCACTTTATAAGAAACACCTAACCTGTACATTTATATCCACTTTAGTAGGTCCACCTGTCTTATATGTGTTATAATGTACAATTACCATGTGTACCCCATTCTAATATTTGTCAGCACCCTCGACCATGTTAATTGCTGGTCAGTTCCTCACCACCAGGTAAAGTGCTGACTATTTGGGTGGAAGACCTTAGCACAGCAGTCACATTGCCATGGTAGAGGCATGGTAGCTGGTGTACAAGTGTTTTTACCTGAGTTGATGTCACATCTGAGTCAAGAGTGGACCACCTTCTGAAAGCATCTAGCTAACAGCTGTACTGCGATCCTTACCACTGATGAGGGCTAACGTAAACTGAGCCTGACAACAGATACAGGCCATACTCTAACTGTACACCTAAATGTTATTTCTAATACAGTGGCCCCTTTGACAGGGTGTATGGTGTGTGTATATATATATATCTTTTATAGGAAATCCTAGCTCCTTTTAAATTGAGATGAGATGACCACACTAGGACGACTTCTCGCAGTAGTTTTCAATGTGTATGCGTATATGCACCTGCAATATGTCTTTCAAACACAGGTCTGCACAGATGACACTTCGTTAAAGAATTGTCAAACGAAACACTGCTATGTCAAGTCAAAATTCGAAGTGAAAAGAAGCTGCTTGCCAGGAACTTCTGACTTGCGCAGTACTGTCGCTACCCAGCATGTGTAGACGCGCACATGCACGTCACCGCGGCTCCGTTGCCAGCGGGACCGTGCACGGATGCTGCCGCTTGGCAGATGCGGCACAGTGGCGTCTCCACGCCGCCGACTGCCGCTCACCGTGTGATGTGACGGAAGAGATGAAAGGCGAGGTTGTCGCCATGGCGGTAATTACCGTGGATACAAACGGGGTAGCAGAAAGCTGCTTTGTTTGCCACTCTGTCTTCCAGTCGGCGGGGTGTGTTACTTCTTATCTTTTTTCCCCCTCTCCGTTCCTCTGTCGCTGGAAGAAAGTTAGGTGTCTCACTTTCCAACCTCCTTCAAGTCCTAACTAATGATAAGTGTTTGTGCAACATTATTTGTGTGCTTGAAACAAATAAAAGTATCATTTTAAAAACAATGACTTTTATTTTATGGATGGCATTGCACTGAATGACTAAAAAGTGTTAATTAAATGTCCAGTCAGTTGCTCATGCCATGTGGAAATGAGAAGACAACCTTTCACGCAAGACATTCTCAAAGTCTCAGCTAAACTTATCCACCACCACAAATAAGTCGGTTATCACTTATCAAACCATATAAAGTGCGGTGTCTTTAACCTATTGGCCCACCACTTTGTGAAGAACACACAGACCATAATGAGGTCGTGTGACGTCATGTGTTGTAACAGCACTGACTGTATATGTAGCAGTGACCAAAGACGAAAGGGTCCGCATAAAACGACGAATTCCCATCTTCTTGGCCCAAATGCATTATTTAGGCTCATCGTCAGCCGATGTCAGATCAGAAAAGGTTAAATCCTGATGCAACGACAAGCAACTGCTAATTGCAAGCTGTCGGACAAGGAAAACCTCAGCGGAGGCATTAGGGAGACTGCGTAACGAACTGCAACACTTTGTACATGTGTCGAACGGGATTTTTGCTCGTCGCACTCAACGACTTCCAGCCGTCGTCTCATTCCCGGCTTTTCCCACCGTGCACTCGATGTCCTTGGTCGGGGCTCGAAACAAGTTCGGGCCATGAACCAACAGAAACTGTACACCCCCCCCCCCCCCCCCCCACCACCCAAAGATCACTCTTCAAAATGAACCCCCTCCCATCCACCCAGGCCCAACTGCAGCTGCTGCCCATCCTCACTCACTAACCCCTCTATCAAGGACCTGATCTTGGGTGGGCTGACCTGCCTAGAACTTTCAAGACTCAGCACTGAGAGGAGAGCCACCCTCCCACCAACCCCTCCCCATGCAGAGAAGCACCCTGAAGGTTAATGTAGGCCCAGTCCCACTTGGTCATCTCCCATTACTAATGTTCAGGGGTATGGCTTACCAAATTGCTCTCAATTGGGCTTGAGGAGCAGGTTCTTGGGCCCGTAGAGGGCTGGTTGTTGGAAATAATTAACAGCGGCTGTGGCTGGCTGGTACCGCGCCACATGTTCGCACATACTGAATGACACGGCGGAACGAGGTCGCGGCTGCCAGCCCAGGGAGGCTGAGGAAGCCCTGAGTGCATGGTAAGGTCTCTTTATTGTTGCTCCGGACAATGTCGACACATGCCTGGTGTTCGCTTAAGCTTCGCGACAGAGGTGAGAGGTATTTTGATAGGTAGCAGGGGATTGTTAGGCCGAAATTAGCCACGCTCATTCGAGAGAGTGCGTGCAGCCAGGGGAGCGGGTGAAAATAGCTCGTGATTTAACAGAGGGAGCTTGGAAGCACCCGACAATATGCATGCACACACATACACACACACACACACACACGTGTGTGCGTTTCACCCTCCAGCATGTAAATACATAGCAATGGGGTAATTTGGTAAGTTTAGCAGCAGGGGAAAAAAAAAAAAAGTTGATTGAAAATGCTCTCTTATTACAAGGCTCATTATTATAAAGTGATCTCAGATAAGGAGTCTGCCCCAGGACCTGACATGGAAACCCAGATACAGATCGCATCTATTAAGGGTAGCCCTCGCTGATTATAGCCAACCTGTTAATCATTATGCCCAGAACAGTACGTTTATTGAGCACACACTGTCTGTGGGTTCCTTACAAGCAAGGGGAGCCCTTAAGTTTGATCTCCTGCTGTCTCACACTTAAAGCACAGATTACAAAATCATTTTTAGTGCCTCTGACACAAACAAAAATAGTTTAACAACCATATGAACCACACAAGCATACAAGATAAGTAATATGTTAGCTTAAAATAACATGTCAATGTATGTGTGTAGTGGTGATTAAAGCCTTTAGCCTTCCTGGGTTCATTTCCAACAGAATACCCTACCAACCATTGAAGCTCAGAGCCACCTTTTTTGTGATCTTTTCCTCAAGGCCCCTTGCTGGAAGATGTACTTTGATTAGATGGCTATTATATGATGAGGCTATTATATAAAGAAATAATTTTTAAAATGAATGCAGTATAGTAGTAATGACATAACGCATGACCTCCGAGTGCTATACTTCCACCATCATAGAAATCAGATGGGTGTGTGTGTGTGTGTGTGAAACATCCACACTTTGCCTCTGTTGTGATGATGAAGTGCCTCTCTGAACCTGTTAAAGGCATATTTCATTTCCAGGTGATACCATAGTTAATTGGGCCCATGGGCTTTCAGTGCACTGGCTGCTATATACTCTGTCCACTGTCAGGTTTTACATTTATATATATTGCTCACACACACACAGACACAGACACACAGACACACACAGACACAGACACACACACACACACACACACACACACACACACACACACACACACACACACACACACACACACACACACACACACACACACATATGTCCAAAGAAGATCTCACGCTATCTATCTATCTATCTATCTATCTATCTATCTATCTATCTATCTATCTATCTATCTATCTATCTATCTATCTATCTATCTATCTATCTATCTATATATATATATATATATGCACAGAACTGGTGAGGCATGGCTCAATACTAATTTAATGAAATTAGATTTTAAATGTAGTTCCTGCAATTTGAATTCCTTCTTGGCCCAAGTGTTTTGCAATAAATCTGCACATTGCACCATTCACTTTTGCATAAAGCACAGACTGTGTCCCAAAACTGCACACTATTGTACTAAATAGTATGTCAAAATAGTACGATTGGCACCAACTTTCTGCCAACTTGGGTTACTTGGACTCTCAAGGTAGAGTGTCCAAAATGTGCCTGTCATATTGGCTCATGCCCTAACAGAATGTACTGATACGGTGATGACATAGTATGTTTTTATCATGTTGCATGTTGTTTTGGAGACAGCCTTTTATATGAATCTGAGTTTGATCTAAGATCATGCAGACGTGCACTGTTTAAGGTCAGCTTTGGAGCGAAAGTCAATGTATTGTGCAGACAGGCTATAACATTTTCTCATGTCTACTTTTCGTTGGAGCCTCTGTCTCCAGAAAAGAAACACTTTGACTCACTGTCAGTGAACACCCATTTCATATCGCATTTTCCTTTCAGCTGTGACACTGCATCAAGGACCTAGCATCTAACATCTTTGCAACTATGACATGCAAGCAAAATTCAGCCCCGCACCTCACATGACCTCCCAGCAGCCAACCAGCGCCCGGTTCGAGGCATGAGGTTGGCAGGTTAGACGGCTTTATTAGGCCTAATGGAGAGCTCCCCTTCTACCCCCAGCTGCTGGGGCAGATGCTGAGCTTTACTGAATTCCACTCCATCATGGCGTCCTGCTCACCTGTCAACCGTGTATTTAACGGCATCCGCCCATTATCAGCACCTGTCACACCACGCCTCCGGCCCCTCGGGTCAATGCCCACCTCAGGATGGAGGGGGGGCACACTCATGCCACATATGCCCAGTTGCTATTGACGATCCATGGTGCAAGTGATGATGAACACCCATGGCTACCAATAAGTCTGTCAACCCAGTCTGACTCACACGTTTCAGACACACACACACACACACACACACACACACACACACAGAAACACACAGTGGCCATGGCTTATTAGAACCAGCTGTTCGGAGACAAGGCCACGGCAGACAGCTCCACACCCTGCAGCGTGCCGCAGCACTGCTAATCCACAGGATCATCAGGGGTTTGTGGAGACTCTGATCTGGAACATACCAACCTTGTAGTAAAGCAAACCTTTGACAACTAATTATAATGTGACAAGCTGATGTGTTATTTTCTTTTAGGCTGTATGGATGGTGTCGTTCAGATTTCTTTGTCTTAAAGCAGATTTTACAAAACAACCAAGTAAATAAGTGCACAAATGCATTTTTCATTATTTATTCTATGCATCAACATAAAAATAATTCTTTTATGCATAAACTACTATTATGAATACTATTTTAGCAGACCTATACCACATATCTACATACTCTGGATTTAAAAGAAAACGATATGTTTAGAACTGAAAGAAGCCAGTTAACTTAAGCAAAAACTGTTTGTGTGTTGGTATTACCCAATTTCCAATGATCAACTACACTTAAGATTAATTATGTACAATTTATTGACATAAAATTGTCCAACATACTGACCATTTTAACAAGAATAAGACTTTTTCACCTCAACAAAAATTGGACTCACTTTTTAAGAAGACCCACAATCCTGTGCTGAGAGCTCCACTTTGCCTAGCTGGCAGAGTTTCATCATGTGATGAGTCTCAGATTTACTGTGAGCTTATTAGCTTCACTGCACTTTTCAAGACTCTTATAAAAGGATATAAGTAATGTACATAGAGTTGCCAGAAAAATTATTCTGCTGAACTAACAATTGTCCATCCACACCTGCTCCCCCCGCCTCTCTCTCTCTCTCTCTCTCTCTCTCTCTCTCTCTCTCTCTCTCTCTCTCTCTCTCTCTCTCTCTCTCTCTCTTGCTCTCTTTCTCAGGCGATAATGAGCTAGCGAGGTAATTTTAGCCGGGAGCAAGTTTGGACGGCATAGTGGCCCCAGCAACAGTCTGCTTTTGTCAGAGGGGAACGCCTGAGTTATGGTGTGGTGACAGGCCAGAGGAGCATGATTTTATAACATCCCACTGAACGCTTCCTGTGAAAAACGAGAGCTCACTGTCTTGCCGCCTCGATTATGCCACCAGGATCAATGCCTCCGTTTTTCGCCAGGTATGGACGGGAAGTGGGTTTGGTTGCACTTTATGTCCAGTTTAAGTGTGCCCCGGTTCTTAAACGAGGGCTAAGTCTAATGACCACTGAAGGAGTGTAAAAGTATGAAAAAGTATAAGCATCATTAGCGGAGGAACAATGAAGACTTCAAGAGAGCAAATTCTAGTGAATAAGCGGCTGTTGAGTGTATCAGGGTGTTGAAAATGGCCTTCAGGTGCAGATTATGAAGCAACAAATGGGAAAAGTACACTTTCCAAAGTCTGATGGAGTGGATTGAATGGTCTGCTATGAAATGTTGTGAGAAGTGGTGGAAAGTAGAATGTGTTATGATGAAAGCTCTGAGTGAAGCCTGATCTTGAGACACTCATACTACAGGGTAACCCACAAGATATAATTGTCATTAACCTAAAAATGATTTCAGTGGTTGAATTATGTGTGTTGCTGATTGCTAAAAAAAGAAGCCCATTCCTCTGTATTATAGGGCTAATAGGATCTCAAAGTTCTACTCTTTCTCAAAGATTAGTTACAACTCTGACTTAACATTTTATTCACTGTATTTGTTTGCTCCCGAGGAACCTGATTATCTTGACCAAGTATCATATTTTAAGACCTAACATGGATTAGGATCTAACTGGGGATTAGGCAATCCTGTCATGGTGAACATGTCCTCTGAGGTTAATGCCATCAGGCCTAGAAAGCGAATTTGATCATATAAAGCAGAAAAACAAGTCTTTATTTGGGCTTGCTGCTGTCTAAACATAGCCTCTGTAACCAGGGTCTGAACTTTCCTGAAATAAAATACATGCTGCTATCAAAGCAGACATCCCCTGAAAAAACAGGGGAACTCTCAGTTCAGGGAAGTCTCGCAGTTCAGAACCATCAGTTGACCATAGTTCAGCTCCACTTGGAATATTAGGGAGCCCAAATATTTTCCTCAGTGAATTCCGAACATTACCAGACAGTTCCAGAGCTGAGTTAATCTCTAATCAGGGAATTACAGACAGGTGTATATTTACACAGAGACCTAAGTACTACCATCCCAATAGACAAGCCAAAATTTGGATCTCAAGGGAGTTTCAAAAGGTTACCAAACTGAAGGGAGGGAGCAGGGCCCCAGCAGTCCATGTAATTTGGAAGTAATGCAAAACACCAAGTGCTGTTAATTGTGGCGCACTTACGACTAATTAGAGGCAAGCAATCGATTCTCATAGCTGACCGGACCGGAATGCTCCGACCCCAGAGGCAACTTAACCCAAACTCGACCCCAAGTGCACAGTCCGTGCCAGTTCTATCTATTGCACTATTGCAAAGCCAATCAAAAATGCACTGGGCCTGAAAACGAAAACAGCAGCAACAGCAGGAGCATCTGTGTGACCAGTCCATGAACTGCAAACGTGTGAACCTGAGGCTTGCTCGCTGGAATTAAGGTCCTTTGTTCTTTGACGTCCTCTTGCTTCCCCTCTCTGCGACAGTGCAGGCTGCCTGCTCCACAAACGCACCCTGAGTGTTCCCCGCTGGGCCCAGAACGAGGAAGCAAAAAAAGTCACTCTAGGCAGCTAGAGAAACAGACCTGGCATTGTAATGCAAAACAGGAACACCTCACACACCTGTGTCGATGAACAAAGTCCAGGGTGTTTGTGCTTTCTGGGGTTTAATTTGCATCTACCACTGACCTCTGGTGAGGGCGATGACAGATTATTTGGTCCAGTTTCCAGCTGTTGATTGGCTATCACGTTTTTTTGTTTTTGTTTTTCCCTCTGTTGAGCAAGTAGCGAGCCCTGATGTTTATAGCTGTTCTGAGGAGTAGGCCTACTCTGTTTGGTTCACTTTGAAGATTACCTGTTCCTGTTTATGTACAGTGTGTATCTTTTTTAATGTGCCTGCTTGCGTGTTTGCCTTTTCGATCCTCTTTCGCCTCAAGCTAACAAGAAAATACACTACAAGACAACAACAAACAGTGGCACCACACATCATAGCAACACACCACATGCAGAGGAGGCAGAAGGCGAAGCCAAGCAAACTGGTGGCAGTATCACAGACGCAGAACAAGAGAGTGGTAAATTAACCTAGCCAGCGGCTTTCATGTTCACACCGCAGTCGCTGAGGATTGGCACCAACACAGTGTTTCCCGTGATGATTGGCACCTTGAACCTATTGCTCTGGCAGGCCAAGGCTTGTTACCTGTGACAACTGCATGTGTGTATGTGTGTTTGTGAGTGTCAGTGTGTGTGTGTGTGTTGGGAGTGGTGGGGAGATTTGCTACCCACACCGCCATGTGAGCTGCGAAGGTAAGCGCTATAGCGTTTGTTAATAATGATGTGCCTTGCCGCGGCGACTATCCACATACACCATGCTAACGCGTGTCTCTGTGACAGCTTCGGCACGGCGAACTAAAAGGCCATTTTACAGCTGTCAGGAGCTGACAGCCATTACCCCCGCTTTGCGCGCCACTCTTAGCATGCGCTGGCAGGCGCACTGGAGAAACCACTGCTCCATACCTGTGCCTGTCGTCCCAGCTAGCATCTCTGCTCTAATTAGCTACACCTCTCCTTCCACGCGAAACAAAAAGGA